>NC_051190.1:112027184-112143803 GCF_015220075.1 Falco rusticolus | reverse complement strand
CAATCTGATAACAATTATATTGTTAGCATTTAAAAACATTCTTGAAACACTTTACTATTTATAGGTATTTTAATTTACTACCCTGCTTATATTTAAAGTTATATTGGCATTTGCTTTGCCTTTGAGAATATTATAAACAAAAGTTTTGGGCTTTATTTAAATTCTATTTGTACATGTAGAATCAAAGGCAGATTCTGTCAGGCACTATTTTAAACAAGGAGTACCTCCAAGCCTGTGGATTTACACTAATATAAACAGAAGCAAGATCAGAATCAGACTTTATGGCGTGTTCCCATCCTGTGATGGAAGTTAAATTTGCACATCAAAGTCCAGTGTTAACACAACACTGGGGAATTTTGAGTGATGTGACCACCACGTCACTCACCCATCCAGCCACTCAAGTGAAAGGCTATGAAAAGCTCCAGAGTTCACACAGGTTTACAAAGGGGAAGCTGAAATTCGGGTCAGTTTCTTATGTACGTAGGACTGAAGAAAGCATGATTTGGGACCCGTTTCATGAGCTTTTCTCCCAGTCCTTTTGTTGAAGGTTTCAGCTTGCCTTGGCTGGACGTGGCAGTACTCAGCTTGTTGGTAGTTCAGCCACCACCAGCAGCACCCAGTCGTATCCAACCTCCACCCCAGCGGGGGAATTCTAGTTTGGTGGCACTCTTACATGGCTTGCACTGTTGGGGGGTACTACAAGATGCTTGGAAATGGCAAATCAGATTCACTGGATTAGAAAAAATAGTAACGGCCACACATTGTAATGAACTGTTACTAATGGCCAGTATTATCCCGTTTACGTCATAGCAGCATGTTCAATTCATTGTGCACTTACATAGGTGTAAATGACCAGGCAAGGTGTAGAGAACAGTAAAATATGTTAATATTTGAAGTAACTAACCCAGACACTTTCAGGTGACTGCCTCTTTAATGACTTTTTGTAAAGCACCACATCTACGTATATGTTTTCTTACTAAATACATTTTAATCACGGTAATGTTACTTAAAGGCTTAGCAAAAACATCTATTTCCCTCATAAATTGGTAGCAAAACGTACTGGTATATCTAACCAGGGAAACCAAAGCAGAAATTTGTATAACGAGGGAAATCATATTATAAGCCAATGTGTTCTTAGGCTTTTAAAATTATTTAACTATAAGCCTACAATTACATTTTTCATATATTTGCATATTCTCAGTCATCTTAAACTGTTGGAGAATGACAGTCAAACTAAGAAATACCATAGGAATCCCTTTTATAAAACACAATACACAAATAAAATGTTGGGTTTTTTTTTTAATTCAATCTGCAGGGAATCTTACTAGTGAACTACTGGTACTAACTATGAATAATTTTTTTTAATGTGTGTATTGTGCATTTGTGAATGTCTGGCTAAGAACATACCTTTATGTATCTTTGGTTTAATATGTGTAAATGACATACCTATGGTAAGGAACAGTACAGTTGCACCACTCACTACGTTGGTTTTCTGCTAATTGCATTTCCTACAGCTAGTCTCCATGAATAATGTAAATATTAGCTAGGATTATCCCTACTGTTTCAGCCTGTAGAGTAGCTTTCACTGTGTGCCATGACATTAGCCCTCGTTCCTAACCAGGTCCACATAGCTGCCTGCCCCCAGGGAGCTGGGCTTGCTGGTGGGGCTCTTCCTGGTCCCCTGCTCTTGTCTTTCTTCAGCAGTTCTTTACAAGCGGGATTCATCTCTTCCCTTTGAGGTCAAGCCCACTGTGTCAGTTAAACTGTAACCTAGGGAATGGTTTTAAAAATCTTTACAATCAGCATCTTTTCAGAATTGCTACAGTTTTCACAGTTACAAGACTACCAACAGTTTGGGGAATGTGCAAGAGTAGAAGATGTCATAATTTATTCCAAGTTTTATTTAGGGATTGATTTTTCAGCGCACAGAAGGGAAGGCTGGACAAAGAGTGAGAATGATGCACAATCTTCATGCCTTTAAGAATTGCCGTAATAGTTTAAAGCGTGCCTTGGGCAGCAGTGGCAGCATCTTTTGCAAATTGAGCTGCAGCAGTTCAGGCTACGGCCTGCGTTGGCTGTCCTCTGCCCCACATGTCTGCCAGAGGTTCCCCTAGAGAAGCAGGACCAGCAATGGTCTGTCCGCCTGACCCTGGCCCTCTCAGTTCATGGCCTCACAGGTTAACACAGCCTCACTTGTTGTTAAACTGGGGTTTAAGCCAATACACCATGTGGAACTGGGGTGGCCATTGGAGGCACATGTTGCCTTCTAACATCCCTACTGCAGGAGCATCAGCCTCTAGCTTGTAGGTTGGCTAGAGGGCTGGCAAGCAGTGTTTCCAAATGCTGACAAAATTGTTAACAGAGACGTCACATGGAAGGGATTTCATGTATTTGGGGTATCCAGCCAGTCGAAGATCAGCGTCCAGTTTGCTAGTCTTAGGCTCACTCTGAAAACAAAGACAGGCACTTAGGGAAAAGATCTACCCTATGGTGTAGCATATATCTAAGGCTATCCAAGATGAATTGCCCTCTGGAGGTGCATGTCTTTCTTCATTGCCTGTAGAAGAAGCCTAAATAAAAAGGCTGGAGTAGTAACACAATTTTTTGACAACCAAAGTTAGGTGAGATTAATCCCACCGCTAGTGGGTGAATATCTGTGGGATGAGAATCCCTCTAACGTTGTGCCAGCTTAAATCAGGACAAGCTCCACCAAAGTCGGTAGATGGTCACAGCTGTGAGCTATACTGAAATCCATTTTATGGGGTTTTTTGGAGTGCATTCATGTTGCTGAGATGTTGATTTAAACCATTCTTGTGATGGTTTAGCTTTGAGAAATTGAACAACTGTATTGCCAAGCTAGCTGACCGAGGTAAAACTTTCTCTTCAGCTGAATTTAAAGCGATTTAGTTTGGGAGCTTTACAAAAAAACTTTTGTAAGTATTCATTTATCTTCATTTATACATTATTTTCATACATGTCAAACAAGCATTACAGCTTTGAGAATGGCACTCTATTGAGCTCATAACATCACGGAATTTAGTTAAGCCTTTCATGTTCTTTCTCTGCCAGTCCTATATTTTCATGGAAGAAAAGATAAGGAAGAAAGCACCCATTACAATAAACCTATCCTATAATGATAATGAAATAATGTTGGTGCAAAGAAAGAAATCAGTGCATGAAACTCCCTGAAAAATAAAATTCTGCTTGCAACTCTCACAAGATGTCACAAAGGCCCACAGAGGCGTTTTAATATTTTCTCATGAAGGAAAAACATACTTGAAAGAAGAAATTCTATTGCAAGGAGCTTTTGGATAGCTTGAAGAGTGTCTGAACAATATCTGAGTTTTACAGTTTATCCAACCAAGAGCAGACAGTTGCTGGAATAGAAGTATCTGGAATTACCACAGTTCTTCCCACTCTGATTTTTCTTCCCTGATTTGTAGGTATGAGAAACTCCAGTGTTTATTTTGGATATAAAACTAAGCTCCATTCACACAATTATTTGACCTTCCTTTACTGGAGGGGGCAAGGCGGGGGTGTGGGGGGGTAGCTCTGCAAAGTATTGCAACAAGAAAATATTCCTGTATCAAAGTGGATGTTTTACACATTTTCTTGTAATGCTCTTTCATTGCAGAAGGCCCTAAGTCCTACCAAAGCTTTATGTCAAGAACTTACACCCAGGACTGAGCATAAGCCTTTGCAGAAAGCTGAATCTCAGCTTTCATGTGAATGCAATCAGTAGGTTCTCATTTTTTTCTAGAAGTTATTTCTTTTAATCTTACAACGGATCTATAAAAAATTATTCTTGTGGAGTCAGAGCTGCTTTATTATAAAAATTAATTTTTCCCTATGGGACAGAACATAAACTTGCGTCCGCTGAAACCTTCAGTACAACATTGATTAAAGCCTCCTGATATTCTGCAAGCCTACAAATGGCGATAAATGATGAGAGTATCAGTTCCTTTCTATCTGAAGTTCAACCTCAACCCATCATTTTTTTAAGTCTTCATTAACTATCTTAAAATCACACCCTGAAGGTGAATATAAAACTGTGTTGTTTGCCTGTCTCATGTCTTCATTGTAAAAACCTTAAGATCTCCAATAGCAGCCATGTTTCTTTTCCTCAGAAATGTGCAAAGAGTAATTAAAGCTCTTCTGCTACACCATAAAAAATTATGTCATTTTGCTAAATTAGTCCTGGTCATTAATATTAGTTTGCCAACAGACAGATTCTTACTTGCCTGTACCCATGGAGGCATCTCTCGGAGTATTCTTTGAGCAATGACAGCAATGCAGACAAATATTTTAAAGCTTATGACAGTGCTGCTGTGAACTCTCTGGCTATCAGAACAAGGACAAGAGTCTCATTGATACAGCATCCATGAAGGAAGGGCACATACGTACCACTTCACCAGCAGGAACACACTTTTCATGGAGCTGCACGCCTGTCGCTGTGCCTGCCTGTTATTCACAGCTCCTGTTTCGCGGTTGCTGGTTCTCTGCATTCACAGTAGAACAAATAGCATAACAATCAGTTAGGAGAGCTTCAAATACCAATTGCAGTGGCAACGTTTCCAGTACGATTAAAATTCTAGCCTAACTCACATTTGATTTGGGGAGTCACTACTTCTTAACAGGATAAATGGAAGAATCCATTGAAAAAATACATAACATGTATTTTCTGTCTCCAGCTGAGCCTATATAGTCAGTTGGCCTCTGGACCCTTGGATTTTATATCTATCCCATCACTTTCCAAGCTATAATTCACTCCTTGTCTTTCAGCACTATGCTAACATGAACAGGCTTTTTTTTACAATACAAAATCCTCTGACAAATACATTTGATGACTCATAATTGTTCTCCTTTGTTTCCTGCAGGGATGCCAAGAGCATTATGTCCGTTGTACATGAGTTGACTGAATTTATAGACGCTTATCATTAATATTAAGCATGTCATTTGAACTTTTTTTAAAAAAATCACCACCTCCATTGAGAAGTGGGGGTTTTTAATCGTAAAAATGTAGAACAGATGTAAATTTAAAACTATCCACTCTATCAAGTGTTCAGAAAAAGACTAGAGGAAAAGGCCTGCCATCCTCAGTGAAACACAGGTTTGGAAGCTATGGTTGCCCCAAAAATAATGGCTCCGTCCCTTCTCCCTGCGGATGCCTCCACCTGTTCAGATTTTGGGGCAAAGAGTCCTTGAGAACATTAAATGCAGGTGGGGTCTCCTCCGACATTACTTCTTTCTGTTATGCAGAAGGTAGGAAAGGTCCTGCTACCTTGGCACTCCATGGCAGTCTCCAATTCACCCACACCGTGTGAACCTTGCTCTTTTCCCCAAGTTAATAGAAGAGGTTAATGTCTTGATGAATGTTCCTAGCCCCCAACAACTGTGTCACCCTCACATGAAGTTCTCCCATAAAGATCCCCCTTTTCTCTTGAAAATGGCATGGCAAGTCGTTAATGCACTGCATTGCAAAAGGAACAGCAAAAAACTGTGCTGATAGCGTTGCAGCTCTTCTTGGTTAGAAAACTATTCCCTTCATTTAAATCTCCCCATCTCCAGTACACTGCCCTTTCTTACGAAAAAGTTCTTTCTGTTTCTTCTTTTTGCTGTGTTATTATTTTTCCATTTGATGTCAGAGGTCATGCCAACAAGGAATATTGGCAATTCTGCTTTCTGATAGCGTAGATGTGTCTTTATTTTTTTTTATTTTTTTTAATACAAAGAAGTAAATACAGTGCTTGTTTTAATAATGCCCCAGTAACAAACACTTACAGGCTGCAGGATTTTGAAGCAGGAGAAGACCCAGGACACAGATGTAGGCACCGGGTTACTGAAGTCCCTTCTCCTAGTGTGAAAAGCTGTCTGCATTGTACAGCTTTGTGTGTGCTTTGGTGGGGCATTCATCCCACCATCTCTGTCCTGGCCATGAGCAGGCTTCCTAAATCTGCAGCACCATAAATACAATTAGAGATTAGTTCAGATGTTGGCCAGAGCTCTTGGTCTTTTAACAGTTTTAAAACAGTGATTTTTTTAAACAGTATCTGGGCTCATCCCCTACCTCCTCTTCTGGGGAACACAAACTGGTGTGGCTGCTCTGCGTGATCCCTTTCCTGACCATCTCAGGTGGGCAGGTAGTCTGCACTGAAGGACTCAACGATTCCTGTTAGAACAAAAATAGTACAAAGTTTAAAATTCTTTTTGTTCATGGGTGTGCTTCTTGAGTTTTATTACTATGTAATGGTAATAAATGCATGCAGCAAGGTATTGCATGCTGATAAAAGATGATAACTTCTCAGTACTTGTGATATCAAGGTTAAAAAAATGTAGCAGTTACTAACTACACTGGACCTCTTAAAATAAACATCAAAATAGAGATGCTGGTCAAAAGTAACAATCAGGAAATTATAGAATTAACAACGTAAATAGTATAAGCCAGCTTTTGTGATCTGGCTCCCAATTATTTTTTTCCAGACGCCACCAGCTCCTCAAAGCAGGGTGTTGTGGAATAACTGCAGCTGGCACTGAAACAAATGTTTCTTTTATGAGCTGAGATTCATCTCATCTGACTGTAGATGTCCCAGAGGTAGATGCTGAAGTCTGCACCAGTTATTCCTAGTTTCATCTAAAGCTAAAGAAGATAAAGAGGAGCAGCAGCCGCAGAAAAAAAATATTTCTTAAAACTTAGATGTTTTTCTTGGGTTGGAGTGAATCACCACTGGAAGTGCCTTTTACTCCTCCTTGGCTATAAAGAGAGCCAAGGATGACAAGGGCAGACAGATACCCAGCTTTAGAAATGCCAAAGAGAGGTAAATAAATCCCCAGACTAAACTCCTAGTCCTAAAGGTTACAGAGAAATTCTAAGAAATATGAACTAAGTATCCCCTGAAGGATGAAAAACTGGAGACAAACTGCAAATCAGTCTATTACACTTTTAGCCATCTTCATGATTCTTGGAGGTCTTATGAAGAATTTCATTGAAAATAGATTAAAATAGGGGTCTAGACTGAAGGCTGGCGTAAACAGCCAGAAGACCCTGACAACTAGGAGAATTACTTTGCCTTTCACTGGATGTTTGCCAGTAATTGCTTATTTTAAATGTGAGTGATCTCTTGATAACACATTTTAACAGTTTTTTCTACCATGACCTCTTTAGCTAATGACTTAGATCGACATTTGTTTGCATTTGCTGCACTCATTGTTTTTCATAGTGACTAAGTTCCTGCTGTCAGCAGATGAGTTCCCTGTCTGCATGTCCTTAATAAAGAGAGAGATAACAACAGATGTAGTTTTGTACAGATACTTTCAATTCTGCCTTCAGCATGCAGTAACTCAATATTTAAAAATAAACATTGAATGAGGCTAAGATATAGCAACACTTGTTTTCTGGTTCTTCATATATAAAAGTTTCAGGACCAACTGCCTCACAAGCCTCTTGAATCGAAGACATGAGCCCTTTAGTTCCTGCTGTGAAGTCTGCCTATGAGCACTGGATGTGTGGAATCAGTAAGGAACCGTGAAAAATGTTGCTGGTTAGGACAGACATGAAGTCCTTGAATCTCAAGGCTGTTTTTATTTCCATCAAGTTCTGCATTTTTTTTTTTTTTTTTTATGAAACAGCTCTTGGTGTTGCATGGTCAAGCTGTCAGACTGGCAAACACCACTGCCATGACATGAGGTTTGTCTGAAAGTCTTACCAGAGTCACTCAGTTACTCTGCATTTTGGGTCTGTTCTTTCTGATTTCCCTCCCACCGCCGAAGGCTACACTGAGGACCACAGGGATGGTCCTGAGGACCTTTTCCATTACTCTGTACTTCATTTGCAATAAATGGCTATATGCATCCTGAATACTTGAGCTTCAGATTACCTTTAGTCACTCAAAACAACAGTTTGTTGCCTCACACTCCTTCACCATGAATATTAGATTTAAACTAATGCCACTTGAAGCTACCAATATTGCCACAAAGAGATAATGAAAAATAAAATATTTGACATCATGCCTCTGTTACAATTTACATCCTCAAAACGTTATATGCTACATGGCATTTTGAGCAGAAGTTCACTTCTTCGAGTGCAGAGAGTGACGATTTTGGCAACCACATTTCTCAGTCTAACCAGAACACCTTGTCTGTGCTTTTCTCCCTCCTTTGTCACTGATATGGGAGTAAATGAGATCCATGTTTTGCTCACCTTCAACACGGGAATTCAAACAGGCAATGCAGTGATCACCCATGGCTTTTATATGGGAAAAAGTGCTTGTCCAGCTAAATCCTGGATACAGCAGATTGTCCTGAAAGGGTTAAAGAAACCGCTTTGTGGCAAAGATAGGAAATCATTGCTTTGTGACAGTGCAGCTACAAAACATCTGACCTTATGTTTTAGCTATTGGAAAGACCAGCAAATATCTACAGAGGATGCTCAGTAATGTGATAAAATCTCATAGGAGTTAGAGACATATGATGCACACAGTCCATATTTTTTCTGCTTTTTCGTCTCATACAATTTTTCTTTATGGGAGGTATAGTAGTGTTAAGGTTATCCAGGTAGTGTACTTCCAGAAGATCAATTTTTCAAACATTTCTTAGGAGCCTAGCTTTAGGCTTCCCATTTTGAACACCAGGCTCACAAAGTAGTCTCTTTTGTGCTTGTGGGTGAAAATGCATTGCTCTCGAGTATCAGGGAAGGTCTACCCTACACAAGGGTGTGTGGTGCACGGATCCCCATGAGAGCACTGGCCAGGCTACCCCAACACTAGGAGCAGGACAGCCTGTTGGTGGAGACCCGTGCTTGTAGTTTGTGGGTCCTGCTGCAGGAGAGGTTTTAGTAAATCAGGTGATTAAGCCGACAACTCAAGTAGTCTCTTGTGGCATTGAGAGTTACTCTGTTGCCTACTTTGCTTATGACAAAGATCAAAAAAACCTGAGTTGGCTGATGCTACTGAGGAAGGCATCAACAACATCCTTCATCCTTGCAGCCTCCCTCACTGCTGCCATGCCTCCATCCCCCCAGCAGCAACAACAGGTCCCTGTGGGTCCCCCCATTATGCAGAGCTCTCCACCTCCCGTGCCAGGAGCAGTCTGGCTCTCATCCCCTGGGCTGCAGGCTTTGCCTGTGCCGATGAAATGCCCTGAGCCAACCTTTCCAGAGTGAGTATCTCCATACGGTGTTACACTGGGCTGTGCACATGGCACAGATCTGTCTGGAATAAGCTTTGCTGTACAATGCAGAGACGTGCCCTCAAAGACACAAAGAGTTAAGACAGTGTAATTTTCCTAATAAAACTAAAGGCAGTGCATCATTTTTTTATAAGCTATGGCAGGCTGTGTGACACCATGTAATTTTTGAGGAATTTTATACTTTGCAAGGAAAACAACAATACCCTGTGTCTTCTTAAGACTGTTCTTTTTTTGCTGCCAAAAACTTCCATTTGCTTTGTCCTGATTGCAGTAGTAAATAGTGCCATGAAGACATTTAATGATGGCTACAAAGATTCTTTTATTTTACCTTGTGAAGGGACATTTCAGAAGTTTATCGAGCATATTCACCCATATCTCAAGTAAATGAAAAATACTATACACTGTATATTTGCTGAAGTAGACCTTACAGGAACAAAAGCAACAGAGAAGCAATAGGCAGCAGTAACAACATCCAAAGTTTCCCAAACCCTTCTATGACCTATTTGGTAAGTAAGTATCCCTGTGTGGTGCAGATAGGTAAAGGTAGGAGCTGCCATCATGTCTCTTAGTGTCATCATGCTACCAACAAGAGACAGTGTAAGCAGCTCACAGCCCCAGCTCCCCCTTTCTGCCTGGCTGCACATGTTGAGAACCATAAGCATCATCCCTGAGGCTGGTACAGGAGAGACATCCACCTTGCAGACACTCAGAAAGGATCTCAAAGGAAATCTTATCTCTGCTTGGAAGTATGATCCCCCTTTGGCACCGTAGCTGGGATAATGTGCCTGTGCATCAGTCCTTGCACACAGTCATGTGCAAAATTAGGCCCGGTACCATTAAAAGACAAAGTCAGAACTAAAATGCATGGTGAGCATCAATCCCCAGCTTCTCTTGGGATTCTCTCTCGCCAATGTAACCTAACTCAGTCCCTGCTGCTTAAGTCAGGGAAGTTAAAATGAATTACCTTTTTGTTAAGTCAATTTTCCTCATTTGGTTTAAATGAGAAAACTCTGGTCTCAGCTGTAGGGTCCCCTTTAGCAGTGAGAGGACTGGGAATGACATGGTGTGTTGATGTGTGTGGGAGGAGGAGCTGACCCTCAGTCCGAGCGCAGAATGGGTGGGAGGGCCAGTGCCCTGTGCTCCGCTCTGCTGAGTTTGAGGCAGAAGTTTGTTGCTGTTGTGCTGGCTGCTCTTGGGAAGCTGAAGTGCCCTGGGAATTTCAGACCGCTCTTCCCAGGCATGAGGAGTCCCAGACACCTGCCGGCGCCTCAAGCTTCAGCTCCTCACCTAATGCAGGAGCTCGCGAGCAGCAGCCATTCAGGGGCTAGAGCCTGGCGTCCCCCACGGCAGGGCTCGGGCAGGGTGTGGGACCCCGTGCTGCTGGCCATCGGTCCCCGAGTGCGCACAGGCCTGGCCCGGGGAGCTACAGCCTGATAATTGTTTTAGATCAAGTGCTGCAGCTCAGCCTCCAGCCATGGCTCTGCCACATGCTAGCAATGACTTCTCTATGGACTTGCTCCACAGTTACCTTCCCCTTTGAAGGACCACCACAGCCCTGCTGCTCTGTAGTCCTCATATAACCTTCCTACAAGGGGGGAACTTCTTAGCCTTTTTTTTTTTTTTTTCCAGCCCACCATCTCATCAGCTACTCTGAATTATTCTTGTATCAAGCTTATTTCTTTTTTCCCCCTACTCTCTCAGAAGCATAAACTTATTTTCTGGCTCCGCACAACTGATTTAAATGCTTGCTTTTCTGAAGCACCATACAATTTAATGGAATCCTTGACTACTGCATATGCTAGTTATGGTTATTGCTACATTGTACATAACTAGATTTTTTTAAACTATTTTCTTACTGATGGGTGTTTCAACCCATTCTTTCATAGCTATAAAGGATGTAGTCAATTGTAATAGAAGTAATGTAAGATACATTTAATCTTTTTGAAAAACAAGATAAGAAAGCACATTACAATATATACTCAGATTTTGAAATGACAGAATATAAGAACTAGAGTCACATGAACCTAGAGATTACTAATGGAAAGGCTACTTAGTTTTGAATGCCTTAATTTTCAGGATGATGTTGAAGGGGCAGTATGCAGTATGCATAGCCGGTGCCAGACACTTGGGAACCCTAAAGAGCAAGTTATGATGGAGTAGTCCTGCTAAATAGCAACAGGGAACTTTCCAGCCCCTGCTCACCCTTTACTGGGAGATACTGAAGGACTGAATTAATAACGGAGAGTTTGAGACGGTATAGAAGAAAAAATTGAGAACACAATATAAAGTGAGGAATTCAGGCTTCTTTGGGACAGACTAAGTTTGTATGAAAACCAGAATGGAATAGGATGTGTTTCACCTGACTGCATGTTTGGTTGCAGGGATACTTACAAACGAACCCACAGGAGCTCAAAGCTGAAATGGTGATCCATTTGCTACCTGCCATGTTACCTCTGCTAAGTGGTGCAAAGGAATATGAAATTCACTTCTGCATGGCTCCTGAAAAAGACAAAACATTTCTTATCTAACTATAGAATAAGAAAGATGATCCCTAGTTACTAACGGTACTGACGTGTAATCTTGCCTGACATTCTTTCTACAAGCATTTATTAGTAATTTGCTAAAGAGAGGACATATGACTAACTGGGGTCACGTAGTCATTGAGCGATTCTGTGAAAGGCGAATCTAACTATCTTCGAAACATTTAAATACAAAGTAATCACCAATGGCAACATATAAAAAGAAACAGCCCTTGTTTACCCCTTGTATTTCATCCTGTGCATAAGCACTGCTTGAGCCCAAGCCCCCAAATGAATGAATTTGTTTTCAAAACTTCACGTCAATCATGCCCTATAGATGCCCTATAGTCCTTTGGGGCTTTTTTTTGTTATTTTTTGTTTTTGTTTTTGTTTTTTTTTGAGTTGGGGGGAGTGATTTACCATCCATTTCCCTTTCCCCTTTTTTCTTTGTATTAAATTGCAGGAAAATTGCACATTTCTCTCTTGGTCTTTTAAAGGCATAAGGATTTTTCAATAACAAGTCCTCAGAAAAAATGACATCTGGAACGTTGTGCCAAACTAAAGCTTTCTAACCCACTTTTGTCACAGTTGATGTGGTGGGAAGAGGGGAAGAGCAGGACTACCCACAAATATTTTAACTGAATTCCTGTTCTGATCCTATGCAGTGGCTAGAGGAGGAAATGCAAGAAATTATCGTAACAGAAAGCAACTTAATTTGTTCCTTCTGGGAAACAGCATTGATGGAGAGAGCCCCTAGGGGCTATACCCCCAACACCAATGTGGGGCCAAGAAGAGTGGCTACATGGAGTGGAACAGTTTGTGCAGAGGACCTGGAGATCTCATTATACACAGTTTGGGTTTTTTCCACCTCTGACATGCTCGAGCCTGGTCCCGTGCTCTGCGTGCCCACTCCCAAAGGAATTCACTATGCAGAGATTGCACCCCAGGGCAAGCAGAGGCTCAGCGACAGAGGACAGAGGACATCTGCTATCCAAGCACACCCCAAAACCCAGCTGAAGTGCCAATGACCTACACAGCCTGACCTACCACACAGCTGGGAAAGTCCTCCTGCTTATGACCTCGATTCTGAGAACTTTTATTGTGGGTGATATTTGAAATGCCAGGATTTTATTTAAGTGTTGGCCTTGCATTCCTGGGGACCTGAAGCTTAAACACTGACCTTAGATGCAAGAAGCCTTTTCTCAAATGTATATATGGCACCTTACAGGGGTTTTTTTCTGTTTGGTTTTTTTTTTTTTTTTCTTTTTTCTTTTAAGTGTGAGTTTCAGTGCAAGTTAAGGCACATGTTTCTAGGACAGAGGGCATGTTGGAAACGTCCAACAGGAATTCTCATCTTCCACTACTGGTACTTATATGGGTAATTACTGTGGGCTTGTAATGAATGTTGGCTGACAGCACGGCTGTTGAAGTGCTGCTGACAGCATCTGTGGGAGTTAAGCTTCTGCCCCATGCTCAGTGCTACAGCTAGTTGCAGGGAGCCAGCAGGACACGTTCAAGCCTCCTCCGATGGTGATGGATGGCTGAGTTTGTATTGACAGGCCCTGTGAAGACAGGAGTTACAACAGTGTTGAAGTGTAGCATTGAAGTGCTTTAGGTAGTCTTAAAGTCTTAAAGCAGCTTATTAAATAATCTTAGGAGATTCTCCCACTGCTATGGGAAAGGAGTTTTTCTAGAAATTATGGGGAAGTTTAGGAATTGTGCTAGAATTTAACATCCTTCTGTCTGGAACAGATGGGGCCGCTCAGGTAGGAAGTAGTTAATGAGTAGCCTGGTGTCATGCAACAGCTGAGGAGATCTGGTCATGAAAGCTTTCTATCCTTGTGCCCAGAACTGCTGTTCTGTCTTCCTGAGCAGCCTGCTGGAGCTGACCCCGCTCTGAGCCGGAGGTAGGACTAGATGATCTCCAGAGACCTCTTCCAACCCCAGCTACCTGGTGAGTCTGTCACAGTTCCACCGTTTGTGTCTGATGTTTCACCCAAAGGCTTTATAATTCTGGAATGAAATGTGATAAAGATCTAACAATCCTTTATTTGGTGTTTTTTTAAAAGCTAAAAATACCGTGCATCACTCCCTAGCAGTGTGCTGAGGCTATGGCCTTAGGCTCTTGAAAGCAAGTCACACACAAATACCATTCAACTTCACGTGGGTTCCTGTGAGCCTAAATTCACTGCCTAATAGGAAATACATGTGTTCGTGCAAGCAAAGCGGCACCCTTAAATGCTACAGTGTCAAGAAAACTTGTCAAAAAAATCTTTCTGATCGGCTAAGATCTGAATTCAGAGACCTGCTTCACCTAACACAGATGAGGAGATCAGACGCTAAGTCAAGCAGGAGCAATGGAGACGTTCCTGATATGTGTTACTGTCCTGAACTCTGATGGCACATGGTTAAGCCAAGAGGAACTGAGAAAGCTTTATGGTTGCTAGAGGATATCCATGAGATAGAGACTGTAGTGTACATTCGGATACAAACTCTGTTTCTTCAAAGATGGTATTTATTTTAAATAGTATTTTCCTTTTGATTTAGAAAGCAATCTATTCAAGTTGTGTATATGAATCAAGGTACGCAAAAGTAAGGGTTTGGGTCTACATTGTATTATTTCACATTATAACTTAAATCTATTAAAACTTTTTAATATCTGGTTGCATCCCATATGTCACTGGCAACCAGTATAATGTAATTGATGCAACTTCCCTGTGATTTTAGAAACTTCTGAAATACTGCTTGCATGGTGTGGTAGTACATGCTCTGGATAAACCTGAGTTCTACCTTGTATTCTGGTGTCATTATTTTTTATTATTATCATAATATACATTATATAATAATAAACATAATATACGTATATATACATGTGTATATATATATACATAATAAACAACTATATCTATTTGGAAGAAAAATGAGTTCTTTCCACTAGTGAAGAGAAACCAAACAAATCAGAAATGAAGCAAAAGCATATGACAATGTTGTATGTATGTTCTTTCTATTTCAATTGAAAGAATGCCCCTTCTTTGCTGACACTGAGGTTGTAAGTATTATAATTAAATGTTGTGTTAACATGGGACTAGCCCACTACGGTAAACACTACCTTAGTAGATTTTTGCAGGGTTAACCAGTTCTATGCTATTCCCTCTATTCACCCTTTTCATACCAACCCTACCTGTTTAACATTCTTTCCACTATTCCAATCCTTACAACTTTACAGTTACTGTATGCTTTCACTTATTAATCTATTTCAGGGTATTAAAAGAAAGTATTAGTTTCTGATTGTAGTATGCAATTCTGGGTCAACTACAGGTTTCTTTTATCAGTACCAGTACTCCGCCGTGTTTCCCAAAATATATATAATATTTTATATATATATATAAAATATAACTAATTCCTGTGGCAGATTACTTTTCATAAGCAAGAAGCAAAAGGACAGATACCTAATGCCCTCTGCTCCTTTTTGCTGTACCACTGCATAATAGACAACACCTGGAGGAGGAGCATCTGGGTATCTCCCATATATTTAAAGTGTTCCTTTGAAACTTCTTGAGACTGACAAAATATTTCCCATTTGGGGGAGTTAGGGAACTCTGAGAGAAAGGAAATGAATTTGCTCAGCTAAATAATAAGAAAACACTGAATATACCAATATAGAAATTGCACCTGGAGTATTTCCAAGGAAGTGACTAGATCCAGCTCCATGTGATGAAGATCCAAGCGGCCCTTGGGAATGTCAAACTGAGAGCTGAGCTGCATAATTATAATAAAATTATAATAAAAATCTGGATCCACTTCTCTTTGCACATAAGAAAGGCTACAGAAATTCAAGACTAAATGAAATATGCTGCCCTAGTGACTCAGGCGAATGGGTTTTGACAGTTCTTGCTCAGGCAGTTATCAGGAGGTGACAATCATTAGACAAGTTACAAAACGTTTATTGCAATAGTGAGACTCTCAAAGGGAATTTCCCTCTTAGGAGATTGTTGCCTAAATAAATTCAGACTACATAATCCAGCAAGGTTGTGAAGCGCGAATTTTAGTGCTTCTAGCAAATGAAGACCCCAAACTCTGGAAATAGAAAGCACAGGTGAAAGCCACATCTGTTCAGATTAGGCAGATGAATTCAGGGCTCGACTGTAATAATTCTGAAAAACTCACTGGTGGTTATGATGGGTACAAAAACCCCTTTGCCTGCACTGTCCAAAGCAGGATGTTACCCCACAAAATAGCCAAGGTGACAGATCTTCTACCTAAGAAGTTATAAATTGAATATTGCAATTTTTTTCCTAAAGCAGGATCATATCTCCTCAGTGTTCCTGTGTTCAAACATAAATTATTTGCCTTTCATACTGAAATTTTTAAAATACTGTAAATTCTAAGAAATATAATCTTGAACATCACTATGCTGTATCTAAATGTCTTGTATTTGCTGCCTTACTAATTAATATTGTATGGAATATTGGGATTCCTCTCCACTTAGTACATAACACCTGTTACTGCTAATGGGAGACATAGTTACTTATTAAAAAGAGTAGATCTCTACTCAAGCTGCACTTTGCAGTGCAGTGGGTTAAAAAATACAGTACAGTCTCAACCTTAAATTTCATACTTGATATGCTGGCCCTGCTGAAGTCAATTAAAATTTTGCCATTGATTTCCAATGGTGAGAGTGTTCCACAATAGAGGTTTGGACTGTAAAAGAAATCAATATTATTTTAAGTCATTTACTGGCTGAATTCTGTTTATTTTTAATTCCCTTGGTTCCTTCATGTAGACCAAGAGAAATTCATTCAGAGGACTTTGTGGACTGATAGTTTAATGAGTATGAATTAGACATGACGCAACAGCCTAAATCACATGGCATTGCTTTCAGTTTTCAAACTTCCTTTTTATAACCAAGGTGGTTTTTAGCACAGCAAAATGAAAAATTCACATACACTCCCACACAAACGTAGGAATATCTAACAAGCTAAAACAAACATCCCAAATATTTTGTTGATACTGATCTGGTTTTGTGTGAACACACAATATATAGATATACATTACCTATATCTGCCCTCTCAATCATTAGAAAATGAGCAAAAGTGGGTAATTCTGAAAGAATGTTCAAGAAACTATAGGACAGAAAATCAGTTTGCAGGCTGACACCCTGCCTGCCCAGTTTTTGCCAACACTTTTCCCAACAAAGTTAATAACCCCTGAAAATATTAGCTCAAGGAATGCATTGACATCATGTAGCTGTATATGTACTTCACTAAGTTGCTATGAAATTGAACATGTATTTTTATTGTACAATAGACTAATTTTCAGATTTACAATGTACTTTATAAAAAAGCATAACAGCTTTATGCCTATTTTCAATTAAAGGAGATTATTTGGTTTACAATGTCACTGCAGCAAGCAAGCAGGTTGGTTAAGCTACTACGTGGTATTTGATACGACAAGATTACTTCAGCTGCTGTGTATTAATACATATATGTGGACTATAGTTTTAGAAAATAAAAAAGAGATTTTTTAAAAATGTAAAGTTATTTCTTATATAGGAAAGACAGCTTGGCTATTTTTATATTTTGTAAAGTAGAAAAATAGATTTATCAGTATTAAATGCAGTGCAATACACTTTATATAATGACATACAGAGTAGGCATGTGTGTATTGTATTTTAGACAATGTTGTTCTTGCCTAATTTATTCACACAGTATACGAATTTTTCCTCAGAAGGGGAATATATCCAATATATTCACAACACTCATACACTCCAAATATTTAGACCACTCTGAGATGTTAAGGGAGTTGCTTCATGAGACAGATCACGAGCTCTTGTTTCTCTGCAAAAATTAGGTGGTACCTTAATTAATGCTGAATTGCAGTGGAATTCCATGTGAGTACTTACATTCACAAGGCTACAGCATGAGTTAATTATGATCAGTGTTATTACAGTGAATACCGAATGAATTAATAATGCTGGCACACTTAAGATGAAGTGTTATCCAGGACTGCGGTAGAACATGTAAGGTTAAATATTATGTGATGAAAGCCATTATGTGCTCAGCAGGAAGAAGCAAAACTCGGTCTCTGTAGCTCCACGCTCGCAAGCACAGTGCCTGCTGGCATCACGCATACTTATATTTGAACAAGTTGAATACACATTTTCCTGCAGGAGCGAGCGCTCAGCAACACCAGCCACAGTTTAACTTTCCAGGGGGTTAAAACATACCCTGTAGAGAAACGGTGTTTTGTAGCAGCATTCTGATGGTCTCCTCTTCCTACCGCCAGAATTTTTCTGGATATCTATAATGTTAAAACAGTCCACTGCCAGGAAGCTGGAGACAGAAAGAACACCAGAATCTCCTACAGTGTGCTGCCCGGAGTCACGCTGCCGCTTACCAGGCACTGTGGACCCTAGCTGGAATGAAACTGTGAAACACAACAACCTGGCTCTACCTAAGAAATTATTGCTTCGTAACCTTCTGAAGATAACCTGACTCGAACTCGTCATGAAATTTTTGTTCAGATATAATATATTGCAACAGTTCGTATCTATTATAGATTTACAAGATGTGAAAGCATAAATGGATTTAATCAGACGTAATTATTTTTATGCCTACTACTCAAAAATATGCAGAAATGAATTTATGGTTATTTGGCAGCCAGTGGGAATTGTGTTTATGAATGTTGAAACAGCTGTTGGCAAATGTAGGTGTTAAAGCAAGGAAACAGCTTTTAACTTCTACTTGTCAGGTTTGCCATAAAGGAATCCTCGTTCCTTGAGAGGCTAGGCTTGGATCCACGTATGCTTCCAGCAGCTTCTCTGGAATCCCTCGATTCATTCCACGCTCATAGGCACGGTGAAGAGATAAGAATTTGCCCTCTAAACTTCAGCTAGTTTGTCACTGGCCCTCTTATCGCCTGTCATTACAAACACGTACTATACAGTAATTCTCTGGGGGATTAATATAGATGAATGGATAAAATGAGGATTTACTGAGCTTTTCTCTGCCTTAACCCTTAGCATTTTACCTAAAGATGCCTATACTGCCTGATGCATGTGCACCCACCTTTACATGCGGAACACACGCTGGCAGATTTTGTTAGAGAGAATCAGTCACGCATTTAAAACCGTGTCAGCTGTCAGTGCTTAAGTCCTGTGTTCTCCAGGGTGAGCATGCAGCATCGCTTTCCCAGTTGGAGTTTTAGGGTTTTGAGCAGGATCAGTCTACTTTATACAAATACATGCATGCGACCTTAATATATGGTAGTTTTGCGTGCAGTATTCCTGCCAAGTTCTCATAGTTTGGCTTTTACTGGAAAATCTCAGTTTACTTTTAAGTAATCTGTGAAGTTTTACATTATATTGATGAATTATTTTGCGTTACATCTTTATTAGATTACTCCACTTACATGCATAATTCGCCTTAAGGAAATTCCCCTTCGCGTTCCAGATTTAAATGTGATGATTTTGATTTGAAAATAAGTGAACGACAGAAATCAAAATGATCAGTAAAATCAATAGCACAAGTTAGACTGGTGCCAGGACACTAACCTATTTATGAACTGGAAGAAATACCCTGTATGGAACAGCAGTGGTGTCTGGCCTGTCTATACTTACATCATTTTTAAAGAACCAGCAAGGGTAAAACTCACCATTACTGAGTAAGTACACTTTTAAGTCAGAGTATGTTACAACTTTTACACATAATTTACGATTTTGAAGATGTAACTAAGAGCTGACTCCGTACATCACAGGCTTAATCCTAGTATCTGACTTCATCAAATGATGGGGTTCTCTTTCATTCCTGTACTCTATGTTATTGTGGAAATCAGGAGCATTTCGAATAAATTATAGATTGACCAGTACTAACGACTCGTCAAAAACCATACTCAGCCATCTACTCAACCCTTTTAAACTTCTCTTAGGCTCCTTTGAAAACCATAGAGTGCCCTCTGTTGATCAAAACGTATTCTTTTAACATATTAAAGCTCTCACAGCAAATGTTACAATTTCATCTTTTCCAATGCTTCAGTTAAGAAAAAAGAAAAGAAAAAAAAAAAAAAGAAGAAGCTACTTTTGCAAAAGTGAGGGTATTGACTTAAGTCCTGGTGTTACAATACAGAAGCGTTAAAAAACTCCAAACCACAACCTACTGCATTACTAAATATTTACACATAATACTGATAATTAGAAAGATACATACCTGGCAGTGCTAGTTGAAAGCAATTTCTTCCCTCTGTGTGTGTGGGTATGCACGTGTCTGTTCACTGGTGCTGACTGTCCCAGTTGTAGTTATACGCATTTCTATTAGTAGAATGAAAAATAGTATTTTTAAAAGCTTGACAGAAGCACAGATGCTAAATGCCACAAAATACAGTGAGCAACAAAAAACATGTGGTAAATGGTGATTACTTAACCCTACCATGTTCCCCCAAAACGCAAAACAGCTGAGTGCAGCTTTTAGCTCCCATGTTGCCTCTGCACGACACAGAAAAATTGATGGCCTGGCTTGCTGGTGACTCTTTGAAACTAAGTTCCAGCAAGCCTTGATAAAACAGTAAATTTTATTGCAATTTCTGAGCAAGAATTCATAGGAGGATGAGAATAGGTGGGGTTTCTTTCATCTTTTTTCTTTCTCATCTGTTTGTTGGCTGATCGAAAGCATTGTTATACTTAGGACTGTTTCATATGTTAATTGAGGATGTCAACACTGAAAGTGATTCATTTACATTAAAAAAATCTTATGAAATAACATATCCTCATATATTTTATTGAAATGCTGAGAACAGACTCACACTTCATGGTGAATGTTGAGATAAATAATAGTGTATACTTAATATGTTAGTTAATTAAATAGTTTGATTTAACTTGCTCTGTATCATTGTACAGATTATGATTTGTCTGTAGAAGTCGTTGTTCTGTGCTATTTTGTAATAAAGGAAGACCAATTTCCATTATTCTGTAGCCATTTGAAGATGTAGTAAACCAAAGAAGAGTTGTGTAATTTAATTTCTTTTACTGTATTAGGGCTTCAGTATCAACTGTTAAAGAAATGTTCTAATGCTGAGTGTCTGTATATTCAGAAATATGATGGTAACTCTAAAAGCATACAAACACTTCACCTTTCAAATCAGGACTAGTCACTAATAAATACAGTAAATTAACATTCATTTCCTAATATAAAACATATAGACATAAGCCAGAAGTCTGGAAATTAAAGAAGAAAAATACAGAAACTCTGTTCTTCAATGATCTTGCCTCTTGTTTGCATTGTATCTATTCTCCAAACTGGATTTTTTTCCTAATGCTTTAATTAAAACATATATTCATGAAACTGAGTTTTTATTAAGTTGAGAATATGATAATACAATTTTTTTTGGAAGTACATCTGTAAGTGCCATTTCTGCGTATAATCTTCTTCCTGTCAGGTCCATAGATTAAACCCATTTCAGTTGTGAAATGAAATATATCAAATCCATTTTTGTGGAGAAAAAAAAAAAGACAGAATAAATGTCAAAAGAAAAACACAGGAGCGTTTTTGAAAATTGTAAAATTAACAACATGGGTTAGCATTCATACTGTTTGTCATTTTCATTAAAATCTTGATGATTCTATCATTTCATACATTTTGGTAACTACTACTGAAAAGTAAACTAAATTTTAAAAAAATATTTAATAACATACGGGGGAAAAAAGAGTAGCCAGATTAATATTCCTTGCAATTTCTATAAATGAAAGCCTCACATTGATGAAAAATAATATAGTACTGTATTGCATTGCCAAAGTGGAAGGAAAAAAAATGTTTGGGAGTCAGTACATTTAAAATAAGTCTCCTTTAGCTTACCAGAATAGTTTTTACAAATTCCTTCAAAAATAACAGAATTACTACATACAAATCACTTGCAGTATAAAGACTCTGATTGCAGAATATTCATTCCCATGACAACGCGAAGTATCTTCTACGGTGGTTTCCTGCCTGCCCTGGCAGCCACAAGAGGGCGCTCTGCCCTGCTTTTGTTTGCAGCTCGGTTCAACTGCTGCCTGCAGTTCACGGGCATGCTGTGTCACAAGTAATATTCCATATTTTCCCCTTTTTCTTCCCATTTCAAGGACTGTATATATTACCACTGTATAGAATAAACTGATTAAACGATAGGATCAAAAATCCTTAATGAGGCACTATACTTCTACAACTTGACTTACTCAATGGATGCGTCCCTATTGCAACTGCACTACCGGAGCTCTCACAAACACATTTTGCTGTGATGAGTATATACGATATACCTAAACCCGCCACTGATGACACTTGTTTTGTGGAGAGATTGAACTCTGGGGCAGCATTAAACAGAGGCAGGACTCACTCTTCTGAGTCACATCAGAAGCGGGTGCAGACCTTCGTTGTAACTGAGAATAGGGGCTACACCGAAGGAAGATGGTGTGTGTGTTTAATCACACCTCCATGAAATCTTATTTTTTCTGTCAGGCTATGCCTTGACTGCAAAGCATCACACAGACAACAGCTAGCTGTAGGTTGCACTCCTCGTACCTGCCCCTAAAATATCTATTCTATTAGTCATTTTAAATGTGATACATAGCAGCCCAAGCATGGCATTGTTTTTTCAATATGTCTTTTCTACTGCGATATATAATATTTTCTGCTGTACATAATAAGTAAGGCATGTTAACAAAAGGTAATAGGTATATATCCAAGCTAGACACAGAAGGCTGCCTTGTTTTTTCAGTATATTGGACTATATATACCTTTAGACCATGCAAGACTATCTTCTAACCAGATTTCCAAGAAGAAAGCTGTCTAGGAAAGGCACAGCGTATTCCTTTCTGCACCCATGCGTCACTCCTGGTCAGCAGCACAGGGTGCTTCTCCCTGAGAGCTGCATCTCAGCAAAGGGAGGTATGCTGGTGTCTTCCACCTTTTCAGCCTTTCGACAGTCTGTCTCCATCTGGAAGACCTTTCTCTACACTTTGTCATTAACAAAGCCACAAGATAGTTTTGTCCCTTTAGCTTGGCCTTCACCAGACCCATACTGGGTCCTAATAGATGGTGTCACACAGAAAGATGGATAACATTCTCTTTATATTTGTGGCTTATCTATGGCATAGTTTAGATGTTAACTGCCTTTCTACCAAATTTCAGTTTAGACACTCAAGAAAGTGGATAGGATTTTCCCCATGGAAACCTTCCCTCTGGAAACCTTCAAAGACATTTCCCTCTCCATGCTGACTGATAAGCCCAGGCACTGCTTTTTTAACCTCAAATTACTTAAATTTCAGTCTGAAGTTATGTGCCTGAACTAGGCGGATTCTGCATGCAAGCGTTTCTAGCACAAACTGCTAGGATAGCAGCACCCTATGGAGATCTGGAGGTGTAGGAAAGGTTTTGCAAATCAAAGGCAAGCAACCAAGAAACATGAATTCTGTAACATAACTGGTGTTTTTTGCTTGGCAACGTCCCTGGTGTGTTGCGAGAACAGTATCAGAGACCTCAAGTATTCATAGACTATTAAAACATAAGTATGACACTTCCACAGCTCCCACAAGGGTCGGACGGTTCATTGCATGAATGGAATAAAAGGCAGGAAGAAGTTGGGAATGCCATAGTAACATCA
Source organism: Falco rusticolus (assembly GCF_015220075.1). NCBI lineage: Eukaryota > Metazoa > Chordata > Aves > Falconiformes > Falconidae > Falco > Falco rusticolus. The sequence continues at coordinate 112,120,473 of NC_051190.1, read as the reverse complement.
TAGTATGATACCTGCGATCGACACAGTCTTGAGAGACAAAGAAGTAAAAGCACAGTCACTCAAACTGGAATGTAAAGAGGTAGATTGCATAGCACTGATTTTTCATTCCTCTGTCTTAATAACTTCAGTTTCTTGAAGGAGTGAGACACAACCGAAGCAACAAGATATGCTTACTATAGCTGACTGCAGAAACGTGAGGTTTTCTGCATGGCCTGGGCAGGTATCACTTGATTAGCTCCAACCCTGACCCTACTGCCCGTCTTTGCAGATGTGCATCAGGCCACTGCTTTTGTAAAGCATTTCACAGTTAGATGTTGATCACATAATTGGCAAAATAAACTACAGCATTCTTTTCCCTCTGGAAAGGGAGGAGGAAATGAATTACGGGCTTGATTTGGTTTGAGGGTGATTTAGAGGAGTAAACCTATTTACAACATCATAACTGTTAAAAAGTCAGGTCGTGTCAGCGGTTACTGGGTGAGACTAGATTCATCCAGATGTTCCTCTCTATTTTTCTGTAATTACTTGTGGTCAGTCTCCACCCAGCGAGTCAGACACGACAGGAGGTGACACGAGTCCAACGCCTTTGTTGGCAGCAGCGGCAGAGACCCCCCACCCCGTGTGCGAGCCAGCAGCTCAGTGCTGGCATGTAGCTCGTGTCGGCAGCGTCTCTTCAACCAGCTGCTGTCCCAGTCTGGGATCTGTGTTCCTTTCGTTTCAGAGCTGACCCTTCTCTGTCTCATGGACAAACAAGGAACAGCAACCTGCCTATGTGTATTTAAATACGAGCAGCTCGGAAAATAAAGAGAACCAACGCTTGGAGATGGAATAGGGGATGATCTGCTCTGTCAAAAGGCCACATTCAGTCCTGAGTCCCCTTTCATTCTCCCTGATCATACAAAAAGCAACAACTGGAGGTTTGATTTCCTTTGTTGCAATGCTCATCAGCATGCTGCTCTGTTTGACCAGAGAGGAATTCCCCCTGCTCTACTACCACTGTATACTTTTGTGTAATTTTGTACTCTTTGATAGCAAAATCATCAGGAAAGGGCAGGTTTTCAGCAACAGCCACAGCATCGGTGGCAACTGCTGGAAGTGTGCTGAATTAGACAGACCGATACCGTTACTCTGGCAGATAAATCTTTTCTCTTGTTTGAAACTAGAAAACACAAAGTTGAAAATTGCTCCTGGCTCTAAGTAATGAAAACACAATATATTCTCCTCAGGCTGAATCCATCAAAAGGTAAAAGTATATTAAGTCTCAAGTCAAACGATTTCCCAATTAGCCAGCCAGGCTTGTATCCATGAAAAATGCAAATTACGGATGAGTGATGAGATCTTGTATGTGTTACTATTTTGCAGTCTCAGACTTTTTAGCTAGAATGCTAGTAATAAATAACGCTTCTGAGTGCTCATGCTGTGAAATTGCTCGCTGTTGTGAATACATCTCTTCACTACCTGCAGGTGCAGCAGTGAAAGTACAAGCGCTGTTAATCAGCCCTAAAGGGGTGAAAGAGGAAAAAAGGGAAGATCCTTCTTGGCAATGTCTTTTGTGTAAGCCCAGTGAATCTAGACATTATGTTATGTTAAGGAACTCAGCATTGCGTCTGGTTAGAGGCTGGATGTGTCAGATACTCTTTCCTCTGCTCTAATCCCCTCACTCCCCTCCCACCTCTCTGAAAGGTCCTTATTTAATACAGGAAAGAGTTCTGACTGGTTTGAGTGTGAGCAGGCAGAGATACTATCACATAGCTACCTGTGAAGGGACCAGCCCTGCCAGTTCTAGGTAGTCCTTCCCAGCAGGCAGATGGTGGTGGTGGCCACCACACGGCTCAGCAGTGACTCCTCTCCTCAAAGGTACTGACACAGCAGCCTTGACACGTAGGTCTGCCTCCGATCCACATGCATCACTTCTCAGGGTAGAAACCTTGCTTTTCTTCTTGTATTCACCTGATGCTTTGGTCTCACCCCAACCCTTCTCCAGAGGTTCAGCCGATGCCAGCAGTTCACAGTCAGTAACACATATTTGTGTTCTTTCAAATTCCAGACACTTCAGGGATGGTCACTGCCCCCACTGTTGCAGGCTGAATTGTGAGCCACTGGTTGCATAATTGCATTTTAACACTATTTCTAGCAGACCTCTTGGAAGTAATCCACCGACACCTTGGGGTGCTGCAGGCCCTTCCAGGCAGTGTCTGAACCTATTGCTATTCTGTTTGCTCTCCCCTTCAGAGCGAGGGTATGATGCAGAAGTTAAGAGTCAACCTAATTTGCTATGCAGGTATTTCTTCTGTGACACATCAAATATTGCATTATATCTAATGTGTTATGGAAAATAGCTTTATATAAATAATTTCTGTTTCTAATCCCTTCAGTTATTGATGTCTGTCTGATTCTCCAGCTAATTTCATGCCATTGTCTAACCTGTACCCTCTTACCGTGTGCTTGCTCTTAAAGTTGTCAAAGTGAATGTTGCGTTATGCCAGAATAATGTGTACAAAGATGTCTGACAAAACAAGTCTGACAGTTTTGTAAAGGAGCAATACAGCTTAGAAAATCATCTGCCAGTGGCAACCTGGATATTTCCATCTTCATTTTCCAATTTTGCAAGGGAAAGTTGTGTATCCCTTGCACAACTCAGCAGACTGCCTCTTTTCTTTTATATGGCAACAAGCTTCATCTAGATTGCTGCTACCAACCATACATGGGACACGCCAGGTTTCCACACTCCAGATTTTGAGGAAGAGTAGATAAACTTTATGCAACAATGTTTTGTTGCTTTGTTTTTTAAAGGGAGAGAGAGCTAACTGAAAAACACAGGAGAGCTGGTAAAAGGCTCAAGAGAGTTGAAGCAGATTTTGGTCCTTCTGACTTTCATGTGTTCTGTTTGGTAGCTCTGTTCTATAGTTCCCCTAGCTGTTTTACAGGAGCGGTAATAGTATGAGCCTAACACATTGGTCTGAAGAGTGTTTCACTCAGCCTTGCAAAGTTCCTTGAGAACCTTTCCTCTTTTTTTTTTTTTTTATTGTGCCTGGAAATCACAATGTTTAAATAAAAATAATTTATATTCATGTTTCCTTTGAAAATAAAGGAAGGAATGTAATATTTTGCAATTAAGATAACTTTCCATTTGCAAAATTTGCCAGCAATCAATCCTCACACATAGAAAAAAATCGTATGACAGATCTACGACAGTTGCACAATGAAAAATCATTTAATTTATCTTGTGCACAGTTATTGTTCTTCATTTAAAACACTTCAGTCAGCTGTATGCAATATCATCTCCTGTCTATGTATATTGCGATAAGAGAAAAACCAAACTAGAATATCTACATTTCTATTACCTCAAGATCTGATATTTTTCCCAGTGCTTCAGTTAAACAGAATATGTCTGCCTTAGCTGCAGGATTAGGCAGCTCCATCAAAACACTGGTTACTGCAGTACAGGATGTTCTGTTGTGTGCTGCCTGCTCTTTTCTTGCTCAGGCAATGCTATCTTACTGTTCAGGTAACACCAAGATAGTGCTGCACATCTTCCGTGATAGACCTCTACTTGGGGCGCATTGTTTGGGCAAAGCTGCAGAACTAAATGATTAACACTGTTTTTTGGACATTCATAAAAATCTAGAGATCGTTTTAAGTCTGCTAATACAGGTATAACTTTACTGTGCTGACCTCATCTCCAGTTAGTGAATTCCATCCTGCATATCTTCATTACTTACTGGTTTCAACCAACTCTAGCTGCAGTTTTCAACATACAGTCTGAGGAAACCTAAGCAGGGGCAGACTGTTTCTAAGATTCCCAGAAAAGCTAAATAACAAAAGCAAAGTCATTTTTGCAGACACCTACCTCTTCAGAGGAAGACACAGAGGTGCAAACTGAAAAGACTTGAAAATCATTGTAAAATACTGCATCTAATTTAACAAGTACTGGGTCCAATTTAACTCACAGTCTTTACAGAACATCTTTCCACTCCCGGAGGAAAGCAAAAGACTTTAAGAGTACTTCAGAATAAAGTCCTGCAGGTCCATCTGATTAAACAACCACTGTAATCAGCCCATGGCAATTGCGCTTCAATAATCTATTTAAGTGGGGATCATGCAAGTCTAGATAAAAGCTCCAAGATCAAGGTGGCCTTTACAGCAAGAGTGTAGTATTACCATCTAACAATATTAAAATGGGGTTTGGTCTTCATCTTTGTATGTTAAACCTACTTATGAAAACTGTGTTTTCTATGCTGTTTGCAATGAAGCTTGGTCATACCCCCTGAGAAAAAGAGAAAAAATATTTACATATTTTACTTCAAGTGGATTACTTCAATATTTTTCCATTTTCCATAAAGTTAGGGAATTGGACATTAAAAATATGAACTCCTAAAATTTCAAGAATACACTGAACATTGGAAGTATACTAAAACAGAAGTAGGATTGACAACAAATTTTTGTAAGGTAGCATGGACCCGCTAAGAGAGGTTGCTGTTATTTTCAAAAGCAGAAATTGTAAATCTATCAAAAATTCATGAGATTCAGTTAGTGAAAGAAAGTTCAACTTGCTGAATTAGGAAATAGGAGACTGAAGCACACAAATGGCTTGGGATCTGTTCTACCATGGCTTTTGGAGGAGGGCTTTCATAGTCTGGAGAATGTCTTCTACTTCTGTTTCTGCTGGATCAGATCTATGTTGCTATGCTAAGGCTACACTTAATGAAAAACACTGTTTGGCCACAACATCTAGTATCTTTACCTTCAGAAGAGTCTTTCCAGACATACTGGAGGTATGTGGCCAGTAACATGCATTAAAACACCAAGTTACTGATGAAAGCAAAACTGGAAAGGTGTTAAAAACTGTTTTCTTTTAGAGGTATTTCTTTGTCTACTTTTCAAATCATCTGAGGAAAGTAATAGGTTTTAGTGATTTCTTTAAAAAAAAAAAAAGCTTCCACGCTTATTATAAAAAGTTCTTTGGAATGAGAGGAATAGGACAGGAAACCTGCAGGTACTGCAAAATTCTGTTTTAAAGACAAGAAGCGATTAAAAGGAAGTAGTGCTGTATTCTGTCAAACATGACTTTTTAAAATACTAATTGCAGTTTCGCCACCATGAACTTCAGGAGGTACAGCTGATTACCTACATTTCAAACGTAGCGGAAGTCCCAGCAGGACATGCAGAAGACAAGGTTTTGCCAGTTTTGTAAAGAAGATGTGGAGGCTGGAAGAGATGTGTCTTGTGGATGTGGCTGTGCTCCCTTTGATACATGAATCAGACAAAAATTTGTCTTTTACTCAGATCTTTTCAGAATTTCTCTTCTTTGCCTGCAGGTAGGGAAATATGCATGGAGGAGCGAGCAGGGGAAAGAGGGATACTAGCAGCGGCTGGTGATGATCAGCCAAACTCACTGTTTTCTCCTAGGCTGTGTATAGGGCACCTGGGTGTATCACTAGGGGAAAAGCAGGGCCCTGCAAAGCGTTGTCCTCAGCGGGAGGAGACCACAGCACACCTGGCCCTTACCGTACATGCAGCTGTACGCACACAGGCATGCGGTGGGAACAGCAGACAGCACGGGTTATACTTGTTCAGACAGCTGGCTTCTGAATCCCTCCCAGTGCCGCACCACCACGGCTGAAAATACAAGAGTCTCGCTCACCATTTGAATGAATTTTCTTTTCAAAACCCAGTTAATTGGTCTTGCTTAAGACCTGTATGCATGGCAGAGTTAACGTGAAACACACAAGGCTTTGTTTTTCTACTGAAGACATAGTCTGCTTATAGCAACTCTCATTTGATTTTGATAATCTTTTTTGCAGCATTGAAAAAATATTTCTTGGAACCAAATCATGCTAACCCTTAAAAATCACTAAGGCTATATATAAATTTTATCAAATGTGAGACACAAACACCCACTGCTCACTCTCTTAACTGACCAAAACCCAGGTGACTGTGCTGAAGGAACAACTCAAAATGAATATACCCTGTCACTCAGCTCCAAGCAGTGGCACCTAGTAGGATATTACATTTAGGCTCTGCATGCTGGGAATGAAGTCACATGGTCAGTCTCATTATCTGAAGGTTATCTGAAGGTTGTGAGTGGTAGTTGGACTAGATGTTCACTGCAGATCCCTCCCAAATGAACTATTCCATTCTATTCTTTGTTGTCTCAGTAGAGTACCTACAATGTACACCACGCAGCAGATTGCTCCTATCTTTAGATCACTCATTTCTAAGATAACAAGCTTTTTCAGAATCTCTGTTAACTTTACATATATAAACTATGAAAAAGCATTTAATTTGCAGAAATCGATGATGAAAATACAGGTGTACAGCAGCACCAATGGTGCATTTTCAGATTTTTGCATTTTAGTATTTTAGTCAGGGTGCTAAATAACTAAATGAACTGCAGTTCTTAATAGAAAAATTTAATTTCACTGAACTACTTGTCAACATTTTCTAAATGATTTAAACCAGATGTCAGTAACTTGCATGAAAAGTTAAGTATGATGGATTACAATGTTTTCTAAATCCTTGCTAACTGGAGGGAAATAGATTCAAAATATCTGGAGGTTAGTAACATGCAGGAAGCAAAACAGGTGGACCAATCCTGAGTAATCTTGATACTGGGTAAAGTTTGACATCCAGATGCTGAAAAAAAAGAGACATCCATTTGCATCCTGAAAATTGAAAGATTAACCCATTAATCACTCATTGGAAATACAAATAATGCGGTTTGAGTCTTTAACAGTATTGCACCCAAGGCTTCAGCTCATACTTTTCCCCCTGAAGTTTAGCCCACATATCTCAGCCTGAATAAACTGGTTCATATAAAAGTCACTTACAGCGCCAGTATTGCTCATTATATTAGCTGTCAAGAACATGAAAAGTCAATAAAATTTCCATTTGTTTCCCTTACAGAATGTTTCTTTGGTATACAATAATATCAGATACTGTACATACATGAACATTTATTTAAATTTTCATATATCTAATATTATTTTACATTCCTAATTTTTATATCTTTAACTCTCTACAGAATAAGAGATGACAATGTTTTTAATATTGTTTGGACCAACTATGCTTGAATGAAGATTAGGTTTCATTAAAAAATGACCCCAAACAGACCCTGAGATAGTCAACTCAAGGCATGCATATACAGGAGCAGGGGAGGAAAATTTCAGTACAACACAGCATATTGTTCTCTGGTTTATCAAATCAAGCATCATGTGATTGGGAAGTCCCTTTTTCAGCATTTTAGCATTAGCAAATTCTTCAAATTAGAATTTGAAATTTAGAATTAATTTAGAATTAGCAAAGTCCTTCAGGATTTTAGAATTAGCAAATTCCATCTTGTTTTTTACTTTCTGTAGGCAGAAAGAGGATAATGACATCATTACTGTTTGCTCTGTCAGGTTTTCAGCTTTGCATGAACTAGTCATTAAATCGACCCAGCATAATAATATTCCCTCTGCTCCCATGGGAGAAGCTGTGGCTGTCCAAAGCCAGCTTGGTGTCTCAGCAGCGATGTGGCTCCATGTGCTCGCCCAGAGCTGTTTTACCCATTCTGTGCTTCGGGTGATTTAGAAACTTTGGTACCAAATGCACGCTGCTGTCGGCTACCCAACGGCGACCGAGAAGGACTCCAGCCAGGCTTCAGACACAAGGCTTCCTAGCTCGGCCATGCCATGGCCAGCACACTGTTCTCCTGCACGGCTCCAGCCCAGCACCCAGCACCGAGAGGCTGAGCCGCCTGCACCTGCAGCCTCTGGCCAGCCAACAGCACAGCCAGGCCAAACGCCTCAACGGGGGAGCCTGGCTGAAGGCATATTATTCAATGCAAAACCGTGTAGAGTCACTGCTAGCCCTCAACTCATACACGTGTCAGGAGTGGAGGCACCCAGCAGCGTTGTGCTAGGTCTGGGCAGGTGTATGGGTTTCAGCTCAGCATTGGTCCTGCTGGACCTGAGCTGCCATGAGCGGTCTCACTGCCGCTACCTGGAACACCCTGACCTCCATGTATGTCTTAGAGGTTGTAAATCTTTCAAGTGTAATTTAGAAAATGTCTATAGACAATACTAAAATGTCATCAGAATTCTGAATTTAAGCAACTGCGTAAGTTCTTATTTTCTATATTTTTACACCATCTCTCGTTATAAACACTAGCAAAAGGTCACTCCACCTATTTAGGCTTCGACACCTTTTCTACCATTCTGACTGCTGTGCGCACCACATATTAATCAGTAAAACACAGAAGAAAAAGCCTCTGTGAAGGGCCAGTGTCATAGAGGTCTGGGACCCTACTGTCATCCAGGAAATGAATGCCTTGCAGAGACAAACTGTTGTCACATACACAGCTACACTTTCCTACTAGTGAAGATCTTCTGGTAGCACAAACGTACGTTATCTTTAAGGCATTTCAGCAAGACTCTCTGGAAGTGACTCACAGCCAGATCTTCCAGTAAATCTGAAAGGGGTCCCAAAGATCAGTTTCAGGCTGGGGATATATTAAATACAAAGGATGCCATGTGACCCAGATGATATTTTACCTTTTTAAAACCTCCCATAGCTGTATCTAGAGTCAAAGATTTGACTTGTGATCCGTACAACACATAAAATACTTAATACATGCTCTGTTTTTTTTTAAGGCGGCTCATAAATTGTTGCAGTCTTATGGCATACTATTCAGATTGATTTATGGGGCACAGCTCAGATTTCTTAGAGCTGAATTACCAAGCACAAACCAGGTACACCATCCCATTAAAAATGAATTTACTATGGGAACTGCACATTGAAAGTTAAATAATGGCTTGATTTTCAAGCTGAAACTGAAATATTTGCTTTTCTGACAACTAATCCAAAACAGTCTATGAATAATTGCATTACCTTTGCTTTCAAAATGTTATTTATTTTCACTGAAGGTCATAGTCTTTGGGGAAAAATTACAGAATAATGACCATTACTTTACATACTCTGACCTGTAGTGTCACCACCGTCACATCTTTGCACTGAAGGGTATGCTTATTTTGGCAAAAGAACTCAGTTATGCTGTTGGGGTTTTTTAAAAGATACGTTTATTTTATTTTAAAGGAAATTTTACATATGTATACATTCACATGAATAGCTGCAATTCATATGAACTGTGAAGTCATGAATGAGTTCCTGGTCAACAAAATCTAGAACAAAAAAGTTCTTAATCCCAGAGCACAGCATCACAAGTTATGCTTAGCTCACATTTCATAGGAAGTAACATTTTGCTGAATGTCCTAAAGAATAAGGACAAAAAAATGAGAGGTTTTCTTTTTCATATTCTTTCTTCCACCAGTCTGACTGCTATCATAAATCCAATTATACAGACCTTTAAAGGAGAGATAAATGGTCATAGCAGAATGTAAAATGTTATAAGAATGACCTAATGTAGGTATTTCTCAGTGTTTCTACTCTGCAGTTTACAAGGATAAAAGCAAGTTCTCTAGAACAGTAAAAATACAGGGTCCCAGTCTGATCAGTACATACAGTCCTCATTTTTACTTATAAAATTTTCTGAACGTTAACTTCATGGTGTGCCCAGAACTGAAGACAGCAGTCACCCTGAAAAGCAGCACTGTACAGAATTTTCCATCAGATGGTATGGAAGCCTTGCCTAACATACCAGAAGAAACCGTCAGAACTGGAAGTATAGTGACTCTGGAAAAAAAAAAAAAAAGAGAGAGTAGAGAGTAAAGGTAAATAATTTCCCCTCCTTGCCATTTTCAGTTATTAGCAATTATTTATTTGAGGGACTATTTGAACTTGTAAACAAGGAATGACAATAACTGAGCATTTGAATTGCTGTGCATGATGCTAGGTGAGGTGACCTGTTGACACAGGTCGACTGGGTTGAATCTTTCCCAACATACTTATACATCATGGAATCTCTTGTGAACTGAAAAGAAGTCCGTGGTCTTCATCTAGAACCTCACTTTGTTCATGCTCAAGAAGTCTCAGAGGACCAGAGGAACTCGTTACGTGGCTATACTTTAACACACAGGTAGTATGCATTGTGTTTTGCTTTTCCCCTGTAGACCGCCTCCTCTATTCTGTTTCTTAAGCACAGGTGTTCACTTATCCACATGTGACTCAAAGTCCTCTACCGTAAACTCCTCCCACACCATTTTCAAGCACACAGTGCCTATTGACAGCTTACGAAGCAGAGCAGCTGCTGACTGAATGCAAAAGAAGAAGTTGCCTTCCCAGTTTGGTGCAACAGCGCTGAATTACACTAAAATTGCACAGTGCCCATGACCAGGTGAGTGACATCCTTACACACCCAGAGTGCAAGGCTGGCCTTTCGAGGGAGTGCTCACATGACACAGAAGTACTTGCTTGATTCCACTATCTGGGCACACATCCATGCAAGACCTAAGCTGGCCCTCTGGTGTAAGGGTATGCTTTGTATGTAGAGACTAATCAGCATGTTACATTGTCCTGGTTTCAGCTGGGATAGAGTTCATTTTCTTCCTGGTGGCTAGCGCAGTGCTGTGTTTTGGATTTGGTGTGGGGACAGTGTGGTCGGGGATGTTTTGGTTTCCCAAGCCTTGCCAGTGGAAGGGCTGGAGGCATGGGAGACTGGGAGGGGACACAGCCAGGACAGCTGACCTGAACCAGCCAAAGAGGTATTCCATACCATGGGATGTCATGCTTGGTATATAAACTGGGGATGGGGTGGGGTGTGGGGGGTGTGTGGGGTTGTGTTGGCCAGGGCTGCAAATTGTTGCTTGGGGACTGGCTGGGCATCAGTTGGTGGGCGGTGAGAAACTATATTGTGCATCACTAGTTTTCTTTTCTCCCTTCCCTTTGGATTTCATTCCTCTCCCCTTCTCCATCCTTTCAATTACAACTGTTATTGTTATTACTATTACTGTTCTTTTTTTTTTTAATTATTTTTTCTCAATTGCTAAACTGTTCTTATCTCAACCCTTGAGCTTTACATTCCTTTCCCATTCACCTCCCCACCTCCTTGTGTGAGGGGAGAGTGAGTGAGTGGCTGCAGGCTACTTAACTGCTGGCTGGGATTAAACCACAACATACATGCAAAAAGAACAATTAGTTTCTGTGGGTTTTGTCTCATTTGAAAGAATAATAGAAAAATATGCAGAATCAGCACTGCCTGATCAAGCGATGACTCTCCTTCATCCAGGTTTTCCTCATGTTTGGTCTGGAGTGGTCCCATTAAGCTGTGCATTTGGAAAAATGTTTGGGATTACCCCATGTCTATGGCAAACACTCTGCAGTCCCACTGCCAGGTACTGTATTGCCAGAAAGAAATTTGGTCCGATCTTCCTAATGCAAGGCATGGAATGCAATATGTGTGAGGCAACCTGCATATTATGTTGAAAGGAGACCATGAAAACAAGGACCAAAAGCTTTTTTGTGATAAAAGACTAGGACGGAGTTAGCTGCTAGACAATGAACTCCATGAAGAGGCACATCTGTATTTATCTACAAGTGATACAGTGTACAAAAGAACTTTTATGAAAAGTACAAGTGTGATGTGCATGCAGAGTACTGAGTGCTTCTAACCCATTGATTTATTATACCGTTTGACAGTAGTTTCCCAGTAATGGATCATAGCTGCTAATGATGATTTTAAAGTGCAATTGGAATGAAAACAGGAATAATTCTCTTTAATCTGTTATGTGTGACACACTATGGTAGATATTATTTACTACTTGTCTTGTGAAATGCCATGATTGGCCAGTGGTACAGAATGTGCTATAAAAAGATGGCATACAGCTAAGTTATTTCATACCCTCCTTTCTAGCTTTCCAGCTGTGTTGGCAAGTTTTCCTTTTATATGTACATATTCTTTTTAGAGATACTAATTGCTTGATTTTTATTTCCTGAGCAATTAATGACATTAAATAAATGTAAAAAACTTTATACAACACAGGATATGTCAGCATTTATAATTTATGACAGTTTAGGCTTTAAAAATGTTGCCTCATATTCTCCTTTAGTTATAAAACACTTCCACACAGACAGAAATTGTAAATGACTCGTTCATAATGCTTAACCATAGGCATCTGAATCATCTACTTGGGGAAGCTGGTGCAGTTCTCGGGGAATTTGGGGCCCTCAGAATCAAGTGTAACTGAAAAGACTGTCAGTCAGTGGACTCAGGCAAGTAATGTTGGATAATCTGTGACAAAGGTCAGAGACACATCAACCACCATGCAAACAAAGGGTTAATTCGTGTTCTATTTTCTCAGCTTCCCTCTCTAAGACTCGAACAAATACTGAGGAGGAAATCTCAAAGAACCGCTGGTGGGAGAGGAGAGAGGACAATGTTTTTGGGAAAACTGGATCCCAGTTCCAAGTTCCTTGGAATATCATGGGTTTGTATATCCAGAGCTAGAAAGTGCTTTCAGGTATTTCATTTTGCCTTTCTACCATTGTCTCACAAACATTAGCTGGAAAGAAGCCGGAGAACTCACCTTGCATACTCAAAAAAGGTCATAAGATAATTTCAGAATTATATAAATAAAGATTATTCCCAAATCTCAGTCTCACCTTCTACCTTCTATCATGAACCTATAATATTCTTCTTAAATTTTCCTTACCATGAGAACAAAGGTCATCTTAAGCAAAGTTGATGGCATGAGAACAAAGGTCATCTTAAGCAAAGTTGATGGCAGCAGAGATCAGCAAAAGAGGAGACTGGAGACAATATTCCGTACACAGAATTTATATCCAAAAAATGAAAAGAGACTACATTTGGAGAACTCACATGACACCCCACCAAGTTGCCTAAGAAAGAGAGTATCTTGTCCACCGTCTTTCTTTCCAGGTATAATTTTGGTAGCTATTTTCCTAAATGGGTCCATCTTTTTTACATGTTTCAGCTCATTTTCAGCACACCAGCCAGCAATTTCTCCACAACTCAATTTTATATCCACAGCCACCAGTTATGTGAGAAAGAGCTCACCCACCTTGGGATATGCCAGGTATGGGTTCTTCTAAGTATCTGTTTTGGTTGGGTAAAGAAGAAATACAATTGCAACGTCCAGTATAAGGTGCAATGTAAGGGAGAAAATTAGTACATTACTGCCCAAATCTCTGCTCACTTCCTCAATCACAGCAAGAGGACGACCTTGCTTTCTCTGCTAGATTGCCCAACTGTAGTTTGAACTCTCATTTCACACACTTGCAGAGCAGATCAACTGCTTCATCTGTTCTTATTTGTTCCAGCCTCTTTGGTGAGTTTTCCTTACATGCTATTTGTATCTCCTAAAGTATTTTTTGCGGGGAGACAGCACGTTTACAGGACAGTCGATGTACAACTAATAAGAAATGAGCCATATGCTATCCTAAATTGCTAATTCTTCTTACTAATTGGAAAAGCAGAAACCGTGCTGGAGACCCTGCCTGGAAGCCCCCGACGCTCCGCTGTCGCTGTCCCGGCCGGAGCCGCGGCTCGCCCTGCAGCACCATGGAGAGCGCCCGGCCCCGCTCCCCGCGCTGCCCCGCTCCGCGCAGCCTGGGCCGGGAGCATCAGTGTTTTCCGAGGGGGAAAGGGCACGGGCACCCATGCCGTTAAACTGCAGACAAGCCAGATATATGCCCTGGTAATTTCTCGGTGAAACTGACTGCAGGGAATGTTTTCTGTTCCTCAGTTTGCTACACATGCTGCACTTCATCCTTGTTACTCTTTGCCTGCAATGGGAAAACACTTTTCTCGAGGAAGATTTTGACAGATGGTTTTTTTTTTTTAATGTATTTTTGACGTGGTAACCTGAAATAAGACTTTTAAATCTTCTGGAAGCAGAGAAAGGTCTCTGAGTCCTCCTTTCCTCCCTCAGAGAACTGGATAGAGACACCTCACATGCCACTTACTCTTGCTTGTATTGTTTACATCCCTCAGTAATAGTCCCATAACTTTCTTGTGCCAACTGCACACATGGGCAGTTTTACAGAAAGTGTAATTGTTTTTTACCTGGCAGATACACTGGACAAGCCTCCTCTCTGAGGATTGTTAGCAACACTCTGCAGATACCAGCCTGAAAACTTTAGTTTTAAATATGAATGAGTATAATTGTCTCTGAAGACGGACTCTGGAATCTATTCCATTTTTTAGGATTCTTTCCCCAAACAATTTTCCTGATAGTAGTTTAACTAAAATCCTCAGTATTGGAATGACTTGATAGTCTTAAAAACAGGACATTGAGTGTGTGTTAGCATACGCTTGGCAATGTACAATCAATTTTAAATTGAAAAGTGTAATTCAGATCACTTTTCATCTCAGTTTCATTGTGACGATCAGTTGGAAGAGCTGAAGTGTCTCCTGCTTTTCCATGACTTACAAGAATAAACTATCCAGGGCCAAGAATGCAATTCCTTTCAATACTCAATCAGAAAACAAACACACACTATTCCTTATCGAGGTGTTACTCCTCACCAACACATAGCACTGAAATTGCTTTAGGCATTCTCATAAAAGTGACCGTATTTATAAAGAGAAACACAAGGTAAGGGGGAAATGTTCAAGAGCTTTCAAGAGCTGATGTTTTCTCTTCTTTAACTGACAGATTTCTTCAATACTTAGTTAGCTTTTTATCTCATATCTGCCAGACAAACTTATATTCCATCAGATAAGATTCCTGAAGAGAAAAAACTCTGAGCTGAATATAACCAGTTTATTAATTAGGTGTCAAAAGGCTATTTATATACAAGGAAAATACAAATTTTCCAAAAAGTCTGCTACCAAAAAGTGAGCAGAAAAATGGCAAATCTGAAAAAAATACATGTTCTTGCACATGGATAACATACACAAATATAGTGCACAGGAAAATGTACATATTATATCTATCAATCAGTATGTGGATGGAGGACAGACCAGGTAAGCACTTTACATCGGTCCCAACATTCCTCCTCTGTGATTCTCTATGCGTGAGAGTGCACACATCCACGCATAAAACATCCTTGTCAACTAAGGATAGGACATGACAGGCATTTAGTTACAGGTTATTAGTGATTTGAAAGAGAATGTGTAAAACCAGACTCTAAGTGCGGCTGCAGAAAAGATTTATTTTTGTAGAGAAAAAAAAGAACACTTCATAGTATGAGAAAACAACAGATTTGAAAATGTTCCAAAAGAATACCTGAAATTCCAGATCCTTTTCTAAGGTCTTGAGCAAAAACCTCTTTGTAGTTTCTGGCATTAAAGAAATGCTATACAGCTTGAGCAAACCTAATGCTTCTATTCAAGGCTGTCTCAAAGGAATGAAACCAACTAAAAGATTAGATGGAATCTGAGTTTTAGACCAGAAATTCACTCGTAACAGGATTCCCTTTAATAGCAAATGCTATTTAATATTATTGATGTGGGCGTTACAGTACCCCAAAGCATGTCAACTCCTCAAAGACTTCTATAATTCCTTCAGTAAGATGACTGTAAGAAAGTCCCCTTCTTCTTTGATAACTGACCCAGGGGGCATTTACTGAGTTCAAAGAGAAGGCACAGATAGATTTTTTTTCCATTGTAAAGAAAGTATACATGGAAGAGAGAGCACAAAGTCTCTCAGTTTATTCCCTCATATAGACATTTGATTTAATATGTATATTCATGAATAATGTTTCTTTTTCTAAGCTGTTGACTCATCTTAGGTGCATATTATCATACATAATTCTGGGCAAGTGATGGCATTACCTTGTATGTTGTATAGGGTTATCCCCCAAAACATTCTTTTTGAGTCAGTTGCCCCAGGAAACAAAAATATAAATGTAACTGTACAAGTCAATATGATGATGCATTGGACTCGGTATAGCCATTTAGCTCACAGAGAAACACAGGAGTAAGCCCTTCATAAATCAAAATGAATCGGTGAATTTTTTTTTCCCCCTTTTCCTAATTCCTGAATATTGCTTAGGTCTGGGACATGTTCAGAGTCTCAGGAAAATACCTGTTCTGGGACCAGTGAAATATGACAGGAAAATATGCACCTAATTTTCTTGGTGGTATTGCAAAATTTTGTATCTGGCGAACAGGTGCACACTTCTATTTATCTTTGTAGTTACTCTGCTCTTGTTACACCTCCTCTGCTTCTGGAACCAGTGGCTTCCTAATAAGTAACGTACTTAACTCCTTTTTCTTTTTTGTTTTCTTCTTTTTTTTTTTTCCCCCCCCAATACAAAATCTCTTGTTAATTCATTTTGGCTTTTACTCTGATATATCTTCAAAATGAGTCTGACTCTTCTTTGACATACTAAGACCTGTGTTTAGAATATAGCCATTCTTCTTCTTAGCAGTTAAGTTTTCTCTCTAGGCATTTCTTTGTACTTTCTTTCTGAGCAAACAGTGTTTGCAAGTCGTCAGTGCTGCCTACAGTACCTCCCACTTTTTTTTTTTTTTTTTTTTTTAATATTTTGGTATCATATATCTGAGAAAAACACCACCTGCTGCCAAAGTACAGTACAGGTCAGGTTTACAGCTTTCAGCATTCGCATGTACACACATAAAATTGGGCAGGCACAGTATCTATCTGTGTTTTGCAAACAAAGCCACAGGAAGAACTTCCCATTCTGAGCATCTGGTTATCCTCAAATACTGCCTCTCTAGCCTCTAAGACACAGACAGAGCAACAGACTTTGGAGAATCCTCTCAATTCCTTCAAAATGCCACTTTCTCCTGGGACTGTAAGAGGTGAGAAGTTTCACAGAAAAAAAAATATATCTATCTTTACATTTGAACTAGGTACAACGCAGGCATGAAGACTACATTTGCTAGAAAATTCCTAAAACTGTTCTGCTTTCCTTCTGCATTTTGGTGTCATTATTCTCCAGCACTCTCCCTGCAAATATCTGTTTACTCTGAAACCATGCAGTACAGTAATTTCTTCCTAGATATTCTCTTGCAGAAGGGTGCAATTAGTTAATCCTCTTGTCACTGATTAAAAAGTTCCTCAGTGGGGAACTTGGTGGGTACTAAGCCAGAAGACATTTTGTCAACAGCCCATTACATTTCCACAGAGCTACCAGCATGTTGACATAGCAACTTGAACTTCATCTTCCTTTACGTACAGTTATTATCTGCCATCTACTAGGCTGATGCAGAAGTTTCAACCTTTCATGGGAATAAGATATAGATCACAGCCTCCAGAGGAAATAGCTTTGTTTTACCAAATGTCACAACAAGAAGGAAAGCTTGTTCTGTACTGGTGCACTGTACTGGCTACCAAGGGCAATTAAAGCATTATTCCTGCACTTTCATTCTCTCCATATATACACAGCCCATTAGTCAGTTGCCTTACATGCTGACTTATAGTTGCCACCTGTTACTGTAGGGACTTTCATCCCGGATTTTTAATCCTATGGACTCCTGATGTAGATCAGGGGATAAGCACTACCTGTTTGTCATCAGCATTTCAACATTATTGACAACACCATCATTTGTGGGAATTAGATCATTCCTTCCCCTCTATGTTTAAAATACAACATTTAAATGAGTAGGTGGCATTATATTAGTCTCTAAAGTTCTAAATTTTTAAATTTCTAAACCCTTTCACCCTGAGCACTGTGGAGGTTATGTCAATTTGAAAATGTAGCCTGAAGAAAAGGGCCATGTTTAACTGTTTCTTCATTCCTGGTATGTGCTAATTCACCATTCTCATGCATTTCCATCCTTCTCACTCTACTGTTTTGATACTCTGCCACCACTCCTGTCTCATGATCCTGTTCCCAAGTGATAATCCCAGACTGACCGTAGTCTGCCAATGTCTTTGTCACCTTTTTATCTTCAGATCTACTTGCCCAATTTCCTTCCAGCCTATATATCCATTTACTTCCCAGCTGTTCTTTGAGAAGCTCCTCCTCCAGAAGCAGCAACAAGAAACACCCCTGGCATTTTTTAGGTAAAATCCTTTCTCTGGTCAACTGTCTTTGCCCAGGCAGTGGCCCTGAAACAGCTCGTACAAACAGCTGTGCAGTTACAGTTTGGCTCCTCAGGTGCTGAGACAGATAAGATTGCCCTGGAACTCTCTTCTAGCCCTATTTTATTGTGTTTCTATGTTGAATAATTACTATATTGATGAAAAATATTTATCAAGTAGCAATTCTTCACAATACCATATGCTAATAGTTGCACACATTCTTCTACATCACAGGACAATACTTGCCAGGAAAGAGCAGATACAAATCAGGAAAGTGAGATTACTGGTACCTCCCTCTAATTAACTGGAGAGCTTGTGGTTTTCATCTGTCAGCTTGCCAGGCATGAAGCTTGAATTATATGAAAAAACAATTAAAAATTACTCCTATATTAAAGTTTAGAAAACAAAACTTCAGCAGACTTTCTCAGTATGGACCTATCTATAACATGTAAAATAATGTTTTGTCTACAGAGAAAGACAAATAAAGCCAGCCAAGAACAAGTTTTCAGCCAGCCTGCAAGTTTCAAATGTAATAGTGTTAAAAATGGCAAGATACAAGCCAAATAGAAAAAAAAAATACAAAGTTTTATAAAAGCCTTTATAAAAGGCTTACAAAAATACATCCAGGGGAAATTCAAATTAAGTTGATATGACTTTTAGAGATAAAAGAGCGTTTATTTCCAATTCTGAGCCAATTTTTAAAGACAGCCATATCTGAAAAGTTTGATTAGGTTTTGGGAGTCAGTGAAAGCTGATTTAGGATTTTTAAGGTGGATTTATTTTCTAGTGTGACCAGCCCAAAAACTGCACACTGTGTACAGTCCAAATTCATCCTCTCTCTGGGACTTAATTCATGAGGCTGTAAATTAGCAAAGATGCAGAGGCCACTCTTTCCCCATGTATGGTTTTTTCCTAAAAATACTTTCTCAGGCCTCTTCTACCTACCATTTCATTCTCATTTCACTCTTTGATCCTTCCATTTGAATGAGGTTATGGGCAACTTGCCAAAAAAAGTCTGAAGGCTTCACTTAACTCTTCCTAAGCAGTATCAGTACCTGCCAAGAAAATAAGTTTCAGAGAAATATTGAGTCTAAGGGAGCCATCTGAGGAAATCTGAGGACTGTTATTTAGGGTCATCACAGTGATCACTTCCACGCTTTCATTATTCAGAAAGTGAATAAAAAAAGATAGATAAAAAAAGGACGGAAATTAATTAGATATGCTTTAAAGTAGAGATTTTATTTTTTGCAAGTATTTTTTAAAAAAGTAAAAGATGACAGTGTGATGACTTCTTTTTAAAGGGAAATCCAAACTTTATCCCTTAGCTAGAATCGCCCTGTATCTAAGGTTGTTGCAGAAAAACTAACATTGTATGCTAAGATCTGCAGTATGTGATAATCCATCTTTTCTTAATACTGTCCTGCAGCACATTCATCATTTATGTATGCAGAATTTGAATGAAATTAATTACATTTAAAGATACAATATTTCTATCTACAACTCAATAGCAGTACACGATTTCAGGTTAGTACTCATATTTCAGGTTTTCGTGTTGAAATTTCTATGTATCTCATTCCAGATTTATGCCAGAGATTAATTGCAAAAAGACAGGAGAAGTAATTTTCATTTACGTGTTAATGTATCTTAGTTCTTAACCTCATCGTAAATACTATACTCAACATATGTGACTCATGAAGGTACACAGCTAGTAAATTCTCTTATAGTAAAGTGCACTAAACCTCTTTCTGTACACCTTTCTTTCACAGGCATATGAATAAGACTTCTTGCTACTAGACCGTCAAATAGTGCCTCTAGGACTACAGCTATGTCAGGAAAGAAGACATCAGTTCAAAAGGCCATATTTGAGTTTGTCATGGTTCAACCCCAGCCGGCAACCCAGCCCCACATAGCTGCTCACTCACTCCCCCTCACCCAGAGGGACAGGGAGGGCAATCGGAAAGGAATGTAAAACTCGAGGGTTGAGATAAGAACAGTTTAATAGGTAAAGCAAAACAAGGAATTCATTCCCCACTTCCCATGGGCAGGCAGGTGTTCGGCCATCCCCAGGAAAGCAGGGCTCCATCACACATAATGGTTACTTGGGAAGACAAACGCCATAATGTTGGATGTCCCACCTTACATCGTATGGTATGGAATATCCCTTAGTTTGGGCCAACTGTCTTGGCTGTGCCCCCTCCCAGTTTCCCGTGCCCCTCCAGCCCTCTTGCTGGCCGGGCCCAAGGAACTGAAAAGTCCTTGACTTTGTATAAACACCACCCAGCAACAACCAAAACCATCAGTGTGTTATCAGTATTATTTTCATACTAAATCCAAAACACAGCACTGCACCAGCTACTAAGAAGAAAATAAACCCTGCCCCAGCTGAAACCAGGACACAGTTTTACTAAAGGCCTAAAGGCTACATGAACATTATGTTACAACTTACTATTTCTTTAAGAGGGACAATTCTCAACTGAGTGGTCTCAACTGCCATTGTGGTTGTATTGGGTTTAATGGGAACTGGTGGCACTCATCACCATGCTGGGATGAGACTGAAGGGAACAGACCACTGCATTCCACTTACAAACTCTGTAACCTGGCTGTGGGTTTGGATCAGATCCCGTGTACTTTAAGGTAGAAAATCTGACAATTACCTTTAGAAAAGTAGTTTCTAAACAAACAGGCAAGCAAAAAGCCCTGTTTCACAGTGGTCTTGGTTGCTAAACGGAGTCTGGTGCCCTGTTCCTCCTGATCTGTGCTTAAGCACCTCCTGAAATGGATCAGGATCCTCCTAGTTGTGTAGAATTTCCTGGGATACAATAACCACCCTCTAGAGCTGTCAGATTAGTCTGTGCAAGTCTATAGCTGTGTTTTCTCTAGTGCATACAGAGAAACCCAATAAAAGTGTTGAAGACCAGACAGCTATATAGTTGCTTAAGTACTTATCACCCGTCTATCCACAGGTGGAGATGTAGATCTTTCAGGGACCTGTATGACTTCTGTGCTGCAACTTGGTTTTCAAAAAGCAGTGGTAACATACACTTTCAGTAAACCTCATCTTCTCCCCTGCTGCTCCTTGCCCTGTAGCAATGACAGATCAGGTAAAATGGTAGCATTGACCAGCTCCCTGTTTCTTCACAGAATTTACCCCACAGACAGCTAAGTGTCAGTGCTCAGACATGTCTACCCCTGTCCTGGTCCAAGGCCATCCACCTTGTGAATTTTCTGGAAACAATAATATGACAGATTTTTGTCATATCCATTCCATCATATCCATTTCATTTCTTCTTCTTCTTCTTCTTCATCATTGTAAGGCCTTTCTATGGTTTTCCCAGCCTTAATTAATTCTCCTACCCCTTTTCTGCTGCCCTGCACAGTCGGGGGTTCACAGGTCACCTTGACATCAAGCTGACTATTTTTCAGCAAGTTGATGATATTTACATTGATATTGGAGGCACATGTTTACTAACATTAAATTAGGCAATTACAGTAAAATTAAAGTGTAAGATGCAAGCTAAAGACCCAGAATAATTCAGATGATTAAACTGAAGCTAATAGTTATGGACTGTTAATCAGTAACATGAGCTATAAGACTATGAGGGATGGTTGTTAGAAAGAGCTGTCATTCTCTCCTGCTAAAGCCTGAAGGAAGCTGGCTTGTTCATTTGTCTTCAGTTTGATAATGACTGGTAGGTTGCAGAAAAAGGAAGGAGTATGAGATTCAGTGAAGGAACCGACAGCCTTTATTTGCTTCTTATAACCCAGAGCGCTGAATTCAGTATCTGTGTACTAACATCCCAGTATTATCAGTCCTTCTGCATGTGCAGTTGAACTGCTTCATGATCTCACTACGCTAGTTCTGATCCAGAACTGGCTAATTTGCTTAACGCAGTTTCTGAAAAGACCAATCACCAAAATTTGAGAAAATAAATGGTTAAAAAATATTCAGCTCCTCACCACAGATACAGTAATAACTGTACATGTAGCTCCCTCACTAGAATAGTAATTCAAATGTGGAGAACCACGGAGTGAATGAATATACAAGCTTTTAATAGACAATTGAGGGATTTTACCCAAGATGGGTATGACATATCCTTCTTGGTATTTCTGCTGAAATGATGATCTGCTGTGCTTGTCTTCAGTAGGTGGGATAGCTGCTGATGGGGTCCATGTTAGAGCAAGTACAATCTATTTCTAGAGCCAAAGTTAGGAGGAAAGTCCAGAAGCCATAAGTGATGGTTACTACTCATTCTCTTCTACTGAGTCACTGCCACAGGTGTTCTAGAAAATGATTTCTAGAGAATACAATATCATCTTTTTACAGAACTGCCTTCCTTTCTCCCTAAATTTCCCTCTCCAGACTGAGTCACTCTCCACATTTAGTGTCAATACACAGAAGATGTTTTTACCCTAGCTTTAGGGTGGTCTCCGTTTTTGTGATTTTTTTGCCAGGAACTATTTTTTGTCAGGAGTCACGTGTATGTGGGATTCTGCCACAAAACCAACCTATTTAAAACCACTAGTACCAATAATAAACTCTAAAATTAAAATGGAGAGGAGGAATGAATCTAAAAATGTGGTCTATTTTAGGTAATGGATCGATGTTTCTATTTTGAAGTAAATTATCTTCCAAATGTGATTCTGTTTGTCAGCAAAAGAGCATAATAGCAAATTGAGATTATTTTTCAGCAAGGGAAAGGATATGCACACAAATTTTGGTGACTGCCTTTTCCAACTTTACAGTCAAATGCAGAATCTTTGATCCATGCTACTAGAAGATAGTAACTCTTAAGTATCTCACAGATTTGATGTCAAACAACAGATAACACTTACGTAGGAACTTTAAGACAAAAGATCTATCACACCTTTACAAACCTTCTATGGAAATTAATCCCATTGCTACTAAATCTTTTTAAGGTATGTTTGAATACCTATTGTAAGTTCAATCCACCAATCACACCTATACAGTCAACCTTTTTGTGTATTTATCTTTTCACATGCTGGTCAGATTCTTATCCCAAATATTTGTCACATAGTGAATACTAGCAATTAAAGGCCCAAGTATCTAAACCTACCGGCTTTATATACAGTTGTTCTGTGTAAAGATAGGTGCAGACCTGAGGATGATGGAAAACATCATCTTTGTATTTTTTATTAGCCAAGTTTTCTCTACTTGAATGAAAACACTGATGGTAACTGTTCCACCCTTTAAAACGAAAAAACCCAATCTTTCTCTTAACTGAATAAATGGAAAACTTATTTTGCATAGAGGGCTAAAAATACCAAAGATTGAGATAAAACCTAATGAAGTTTATGCAGAGGTGCCTGTCAAGGACTATCATAAGACAGCATACAAATTGAGATGCTTAATAACAGTAATTCCTCTTGCAATGTTTATGCTTCTGACACACATGAAAAATATAGAAAATGACAAGATGGCTTCTGCCGAGGCAACAAATGCTTGCAGTACTGTTATCTGTCGTCATTCATATATACATCATCTGTTTGTGGCATATAGTTTTCCAGGATGCACCCATGCTAAAATGATATATTTATGTAGACCAAGTGATCCCTTTTTAGCCATCAGCTTACTAGTTCCTTTTTCAGCTGAGACAACATTGCAAAATTTGGTTGGAAAGGAGTTATTTTCATCTGTGGCCACATGGTGCCTGTGACCATGGAAATTCCAATTAGTTTCTGATATTTCTACGCTACCACACAGTTAAGGGAGAATAATATATTGTTTGCCTGTCTTCTATGTCTTTTCCTCATCTGCCTGGAAGTTCCTGCAGAAGATACCTGCTTTCACTCTGAAACAGATGGAAATGTTAGGGCATACCATCCCAAGGGGCTGTCCATCCTGGTTCTGGGTACTTAAATCAGTATGTTTTGGTTTCGTTCCCTTACAGTGGTAACAAATACAGAGCTGTGGCTAAGGAAAGGCTGGATAGACCACCTTGCTCAGAGAAAGCTGGGGAGTTTAGGGGGGAGTTTAGGGGCAGAATATGGTTACCGAGAGTCCTCTGGTGAGTTTGCATTAATGGTAGTGTTGCAAGGCCATGTCACCACAGTCCTTCTGTGCCTCATTCTCTCCTGATCACCTCCTCATCCTTCAGCTTCTGCCACCTCCATCTCCCCACTCAAGCCTACCATTACTCCAAATGACTTTGACTTCTGTTGCTGTCTTACATTTGTCCTGACCATATAGACAGGTTACAAAAGGAAGCTACAAGAAAGCTGTACACTCCTACCGACTGAACAGATTTTTACTCATGCAGCAAACCACAGCTTATCCCAATACATGGACTGTGACCAGAACTTGGGACTAGTCTAAGATAGGCTATTTTGGAGAGTATGTCCTAGCTTGAGTAAAGCAGAAAAGCACTAACAAAATTATAACATTAAGAATTACTTTAAATTAAGTCAAAATCTTCATATTTGCATTATACAAGTAGTGCGATCTGAAACTGAATACAGCTCAAGGAACTGAGGCTTGTGTTTTTTTAATGCGATTAGGTCAATCTGTCTATGATAAGATGTTGGTTTTATAGCCACCGAAGAAATAACCAAAAGTGTTTACAATATTCTCTGGAAGCGTCTGCCTCATAAAATGAAAACATAATATTTCCAGAAAACATTGGTAAGTTGGCTTTGCTATCTGTCATTAGAAAATCATCTTTCGTGTTGTTTGCAATCTGATATACTTGTAACTTACCTCTTCTTCTTCATAACCGTTCTATTTTTTTCCACCTCAGTAAGCTAACAGAAGGATCTGTGTTCTGAGCTTGTCATTCTCTCTTCATTCACTCTTCTTTTCAATCAGGCACACAGAAAGATGACTTATTAAATGCCAAAGTACTGGATCCTATCTTTTCAGTGCTGAAAAGAAAAGCCATTGGCTCTTTTAATTTAAACAGCCACACTTGTTATTCTTCCCCTTCAAGCCTAATCACACATACTTAAGGTGTCTGACAGCCACAACTGACATTGCTTACAGCCTCTTGAAACTTGCACTTCCTGATAGATTTAATATCCTTTTAAATAACTGCTACATGTTACTTTCCTTTAAAAGAGAAAACTGCTCATTTTTTAACAGTACTTCATTAGTGCAAAATTGATCTTTTTGGCTCTGGAAGAGCTGTCTGTTTGTAAACCTAGCCCCTTCTTGTACCTTCCCCGAAGCCGAGGGGGAGCCGGCTGGGCAGGGCCGGGGCTGGCCTGGGCTGCTGCCCCTCACACCGTGCAAGGGCCCCGCCAGCCCCATGAGTCTCAGATGATCAGCCGCCCTGAACTCATGCTTTGTTTTAGTTTTTTTCTGGTTATTTGTTCAGTTGGAAGGGACCTACAACAATCACCTAGCCCAACTGCCTGACCTCTTCAGGGCTGACCAGAAGTTAAAGCCTGTTATTAAGGGCGTTGTCCAAATGCCTCTTAAACACCGACAGGCTTGGGGCATCAGCCCAACTCTAGCAAACCTTTGGCTCTGCTTTAGCTTGTTTTCATGCCTTCGCTAACATATGCCTGACCTTTACCACTGTCTGCAGTTACGCAGGCCTTCACCCTGAGCGGTGATGAGGGGCTAGCTCAGGAGGAGATGGAGCAGCTGCAGTTCCTATCACACCTGGTGGAAGCAACAAACCATGTCAGTCTATGTGGAACAGAAGCTACAGAAACTGAAATACAGCTCTGCTTTCTTGCAATTTCAGTTCCCCAGTCATTCTGAACACCAGCTACATAATTACCTCAGTAATATCCAGAGACTAGAGAGACAGCCCGGTAGGTGCTCACTGTGCTTTGAACCGTACCCTCAGTAGGTAGTGAGGCTGCTGGGAGAAGACTTGCTTAATTCTCAAAACTTTGCTAGGCTGCTGTGAAAAGCTGATGCTGTTACTGTGTACACTGACAGAATCTCAGAGAACTAAATACCACCTGTGTTAGGAAATGTGCAAGAACCTCATTAAAAATAAAATACTAAAAAATTAATAAAAAGGACATTCTTGTTGTTAAAAGGTCTTCATTACAGTATCTCCAGCAAAATAATTTCTGAAATGTCTTACTAGTTAATTCAGTACAATAATAAATGTCATATCAACACAATACATTCATGATTGTCTAATCATGGTCAGCATTCTGCTGGGAGTCACCCAGGCTACAGTCCCACCAGCAGCTCCCCTACCTCTCTGTCTTCACTCCAATTGACCTCAGAAAAATAAAGCCCTTTATTTTCTTTTGTCACTAAACCTACTTGGAGGGTGAAGTTACATTGAAGAGGGTGAGCTGGTGAAACCACTCTTTACCACTGAAAATGGAAACCACTCCTCGTCTTTCCTTTCCTCTGTGCTCTCTAGCACCTGCTCCCACAATGTATGTAGCACTGGGGACCTCTTTGTGACCTGTTCAGCTCAGTCACCCAGCACAAAAGCCCAGAAAAAAAGAAAAAAAGAGTATATTCTGCTCAAATAGCGAGTTCAGTTGGCTCAAGGAAGGGACTGACAAGCATTAGAGCAAGAAGAGAAGGAGAAAGGACTTTGTGGTGGCCAGCAGTGCTTGTAGAAGACAGACTTGCAAGGAGACCCTCCAAACACAGAAGGAGCAAGACCTCCCCTTCTCAGGGGAGATGTTAGAAAAGCCCAGAGGCTTATAGAAACACACCCTCCAAAAAATCCTCTGTGTTTTTTTCAAATGTGTCAGTGTTTACTTGTGTGACTACTGCCAGGAATAATGCTAAGAGAAAGGAAGAAAAGATGAAATACAGTGAAAACAGAATTTTATTTGTAAAATCACTGGAACAGTATTAACCTGCACAAGTATAAGAACAAAATAATGACTGCATGTGTTCAGCACATATTTTTCTTTTAATATATTCCTGCTTTCTGACAAGTTTCATGTATTTAATATTTTTTGTTGTTTCAAGATTACCTAACAGTATCTGTCTCCAATTCTGGATTTAAACCTGGTTATCACTTATTAAATCAAGTATACTCTGAATGTTCTGAAAAGAATAATTTATTATTACAGCACCAAATAAAACCAAACCTATTACCCATAGGACTGGTAAAATAACAACACCTAAATACTGATTTTCTATACACTAAGCATTTCAGAAAACCAGTTTTATTAATAAAATTTTATAATAAAATTAAAACAAAATAAAACCCCAATTATTACATTACGAAAATATGAACAATTTATTGAGCTTAAACTTATTCTGTAAAGTAAGACTAGTGTATGTTGTCTATTTTGTTCAGCTTTAATAATCTTAATGCTTAGATAAAAATAGTAACAAATAATTACATGATTTTGAGATCCACAGGGCAACCACCTAAACACCAGCCTGAAAGTGGCTTCCAACAAGCCCTAAGTATGGCGTTCTTCCCCTCCTTCTACCTTGCTGGGCATGAAGCTGGTTCATGCAAAGCCTGAGGACTTCTGTGGGCTACCAATGGACAGCATTTCTGAGCATCGAGAGTGAACCCTGAGGTCAACCTTGGCACCGTTCTCAAGGGGCAATATCAACATATCCATGCGTGTATCTGCAGACCACATTAGAGGCCTGGGGAAGATCATGCACATCTCCAAATTCCTATTCTGTTACTAGTGATACCTAAAACTCCCAGAACAAGGCATGCCAGGATAAAGCATATTCTGTCTACTACATTTTCTTTATGTCACCTGTTAGGAATTCAACTTTTTTGTTCCTTTAGGTTGGTCTCCTACAGCAAGCATAGGAAATCAGAAGTCCCATCAAGAATTCCTTTCATGACAGGGAAAATTCCTTTGGAAAATATTTATTCCATGCTTTATGCACTTCCTTTTTAAATTTCCTTTCACAGCCATAAAAAACGTATGCAAGCCACCTCCAAATATGTCCACCACATTGACTTCATATAAAATAAAGCCACAAAATCTAGAGCCATGATAATATTCATAAATGACCTGAAACACTGACAAGAATTTTATCATGGTGACTCCACCACCTCCCTGGGCAGCCTATTCCAATGCTTGACCACCCTTTTGGTGAGGAAATTTTTCCTAATATCCAATCTAAACCTCCCCTGGTGCAACTGGAGGCCATTTCCTCTTTCCCTATCGCTTGTTGTCTGGGAAAAGAGATCTACCCCCAGCTGCCTACAGCGTCCTCTCAGGCAGTTGTAGAGAGCAGCAAGGTCCCCCCTGAGCCTCCTTTTCTCCAGGCTAAACACCCCCAGTTCCCTCAGCTGCTCCTCAGAAGACTTGTGCTCCAGACCCTTCCCCAGCTTCATTGCTCTTCTCTGGACACACTCCAGCACCTCAACGTCCCTCTTGCAGTGAGGGGCCCAAATTGAATCCAGTATTCAAGGTGTGGCCTCAGATGTGGTGCTTAGGGACATGGTTTAGTGATGGACTTGGCAGTCCTGAGGTAATGGTTGTATTTGGGGATCTTAAAGGTCTTTTCCAATCAAAATGATTCTATGATTAATATAGCAAAGCCAGCCCATAACACATAGATATAAAGATAACAGCATCCTATTTTTTCAGTTTAGACTTAACCTTAAAACGGATTCTTCGTTTGTTTGGTTGGTTTTTTTAATCCATGTTTTACATCCCAAATAGGTGCACAGGCTGTCACCACATTGGCTTTCTGAGTAACAACAACTTGTTCTAAAGCAGTGCTAATAAATCAATCTATGGAGTACCTCCTCCTTTTTTTTTCCAGAGGAATGCCTCTGCCTCCCTGACTTCAATCCCTCAGGGCTTCAGCATAACCCAGAATTCCTTAATTTAAGCTTGTTTTTGATGTCACAGATATTATATTGTTCAAAACTTTAAAACTTTCATTCTCCTTAATCATAAAAGGCATCATGGACACCAGCAGCTATTTTACAGCCTTTCTGCCCTCCTGTGACAGACACCCAAAACTCCCATTACATGAAAATCTTTCTACACACTCAATGAAGTAGTCTCTAAACCCAGCCTCAAATGAACTCTTTGTTGCAATCTTAATGAGACAATGAAGTCCAGCAGTAAGGAAGATCATCTTGGAGTTGGCAGGTTTCAGTTCAGTGTCTGTTCCACAGAGGCTTTTCTTAGCGCCTTAGGCAAGTCAGCTAGCAGGATCCGTGCACTTTAACATCTTTTTGGAATACAGGCTTTAACATCTCCGTGCTTTGATATCCCATCTGTACTAGGGGGTAATAAAACTCTGGTTTTACTAGAGTGTTGTGAACGTAAGAATGTAAAAAATTAGAGGTCTCTCACACATCCTAGAACAAAGATTTAGAGATAAGATCACCTTTACAAATCTCACAGAGCTCTCATAGGTTACAATGTCTAGAGTCTCAAGCAGTTGTTCAGAATGTATGTATGTAGGTATACATTTTTTATGAACAGCAGAAAAATCTTGCTTAAATTCTGATACAAAATGGGAATTATGCAAAAAAGGTGTTATACAAAAATAAGCTATTGCATTATTAATTAAGAAATAGAAGTAATAATTAAATTAAATAGGAAAATGAATACTACAATCAGTGCACTTTATCCTATTAAATTACTAAATACTATAAATAGCTCAAGCTTTCCTCAGTGTTCCAATTATGTTTCAGCTGCATATTACTCTATTATCAGTGGTACACCTGCAGTGAAGGAAGACCTGAATAACATTACCTTCCAGTTTTTGCCTACATTAGTAACTGCAACAACACTGTTAACCACAGTTTATAGAACCTTACTCATAGGTATCATACTCTTGCCTTTGATTGCAAGACAGGCCTCAGCTTCAAGGGATGGTTTCACAGCTCTAGAAAGCTGAATTAACACCCCACCACGGCTGATGCACACACTGCTTTGTGCCCTTCCCACTGCTCCTTTCTGCCCCAGTGCTAGCCACTCACTCCTGCTGCTTACAGCATGCCAGCTCCGAAGCTAACGTGTTTTTTCCTGGGAGCCAGTATTAATCAGCAGGCAGTCAGATCAACAAGTCCTGCTGGAACAAGGAAGGATGGGTACTTGAGGGGACAGAAACATGTGGATGAGGAAAACTTGGATCAAGGGGCTGGGGAGTAAGGATTTCTGGGCCACTGAGATCACTTTCACTCACTACTGACTCATCTTAGTGTGTTCTTTCACTAATAGCAAATATAAGCTAAAAAGATCAGAAGGCAGGGCAGGCTTGTTCATGCTGAAGTGGTACTTTCAGTGATTATTTTCTGGAGTGTCTGATATCTGCTTCTGAGTCACATCCCAGGCACATTCTTCAGATTTTGGGTCTTCTTCTGGTGAACTAGAATATCAGACACTTGGGCTAACAGCAACCCTGACAGGTTCTCCCCAAACTGCAGGCACAGCTAATGGCACAAGCACCTTCTCCCCAGAAGCCATATAGTAGGATGTGGCAATGATGGTCCTTAACTTGTGTGTGTGGCTGGGAGGTACTGGGATGATCAAGAACTCTTGGTTTGGGGTTTTTTTCTTGAAAACAAATAATAAGAGGTCTGCAATGATAATTAAAAAAAACCAAACCCACAAACAAACCACAAACCAAACCCCAAAAACAGCTAACAGACTTTAGGCCTGAAATTCTTAAACAACATGAAACTTTCAGGCAAGGAGCTTCTCCAAATTACAGAATACTTTGAGACTTCTAAAACCAGTGGAATAGCAGTGCTTGATCACTCAGCTCAGCTTATGGCATAAGAGAAATGGCTGGGAGCAAGGCCAGAGCGTGCTGGAGCAGCTATTCTCACGTGCCATAGTAGCTTTCCGGGGAGTGTTACTGTGCTGTACCAGTTAAAGCAGCATTATCCTCTCCCTGTAAACATCTGTATCAGCAACATGGTAGACAGAGGATCAACTTTCAAACATGTTTTGAGAAGTAATGGTATTTGTTTCATCCTTATTGCTTATTTGTAGGCTCATCCACATACTCTATGAAATTCAAATTATATGCTTTAAAATCCCTGTGAGGCCACCACATATCCTGAAGCTGCTGGTACACCATGTCTCATGCAGAGCCCTTGTGAGATACACATTCCTCATTCTGGGCTTGATTCTTTGTTATGTATGACTTAAGTTAACCCTGCCCCATGCAGCATATGAAGGTCAGACCAATTTCTCCTGTCCACACTTCCTAGTTGAGTTTCCCCTCCTAGCACATCAATTAAGTTGTTCTTATACGAAAGCTGAAGCAAAAACCAGTGTGCATAAATATGGAGTCTGGGCTTGAAACCTGATGCTGAAGTAACAGCCATGAGGTTCTCACGTGGGTCACGCTGCCAGCAAAGGGCCCAAACATAGAATGCCTCTGTTCTCAGCTCTGCTACAAGTACAGTCTCACTGCATGGCTAAGCCTATTATAAAGGAGGAAGAGGAGAAAAGGCCTCATGATAGTAAGGAAAATGGGTGCAGAGGTATGCTGCTAACCCCATGGTGAAGGAGGGGTTTCACACCTCTTGTAGCTGATCTCCACTGCTGCCGAAATGTGCGATTCCAGTCTCTGCCTGGCCACATCTCACCTTCCCTCTGCGTTGGGGCTGTGCTGCTTCATCAGCACAGGCAGTTGAAACAGCTTGCTGACCTAGCTGAGAAAATGCCTTTTTTTATGATTGTTTTTTCCAGCTGGGTTAAATGAGCTTTCTCTGAGTCACTGCACAGCCGCAGAAGTGCCGGTACTACCACAAGGGAGTCAATGGTGATGTACAGCAGGGCAAGAAGGAGAATCATTCTTTTTGGAAGACCACCTTCTCAAGGTGGCTAAAGATAGTTGGGAAACTACACAGCTGGATATGAGCCCAGCACAGGTAAGTATGTGGCTGTGAATCAGCACATAGAAATAAATGCCGAACCCAGAAGACTTTAACTAGGCTATTGTTAATGTCGCACTGCGGTTACTAATGACTAGTGCTGCAACGACCATGGGGATTGGTATAGATCACTGTGATTTGCATGAAGATCATGGCTTTTTTGATTGTGAGAGGAGTATTGTCAAGAACAAGCCAGCTGAGAGAAGGCATATATGTTAAATGTTTCTGAAGTCTTTCTGTTTCTAACAATGGGAGATTATAAACTCTGGCAAAAATTTTTAAGAGTTGTAACTGAGGAATCCCAAATATGTCCTCTAATACAGGATAGCAGAAGGGATCAAACTCACATAAGCTACAGTGTGCCAGTTTTCTGCTTCTAGAGATGCCTCCTGCTTTGTTGTGTTTGTCAGTGGCCATCTCAGCTTTACAAAGATACTCTGCAAGAACTTTGCACAAAGTGTATGCTGGTCACATGAAACAGAAGGTGTCAGGTTTGACTTTGGTTATCCCTGTCATTCACTTTCTCACACTTTGTTCAAAACAGGAAAAATAAGTAATGTCAGCATAGGGCTGGGGACCAGGGAATTCTACCTACAATGTAATTTCTTGTAAACCTGACAAAATAGTTTAGCTGCTGGGAGCTGAATCTTTCACCTGCACCACTGTGATTACAGCAGCCACTGCCCAGCTGTTTTCTGCCCTTAACCTCTCCCTAGTGATTGAATGCTGCATTCCCCCAGAGGGAGACTTAATGGCACCCAAAGAGTTTGGCTGTTCATGCATGCTTTTTAGTCATCTCAGCCAGGCAGCACAGCCTTATATATCTTTCTCTTAATTATCTTTTAATTATTATTTTTCAAGCAGATAAAGAGAGAAACAATTTCTATTGTTATGTTTTATGTTGAGTTTAGTCACTTGTTTGGCAAGTTTATGTTTCACTGTAGGAAAACAAAACAAAACAAACCAAGCCAAAATATGAAAGATATCTTTCACTATCCAGTAACTGAATTTTGCAGTGCTCATACATTTGTCATTGCAAATATGTGTTTCAGCAGGAAACCGCACAGATGAATTAGATTTCCTGTTCAGTTTAGAGAGTAGCAGAAGGCTATTGATGCATCTAGCTAGTTCAGAGTTGTTATCTGCCATTGCAGGAGATACAACTCTGACATTACAACTCCTTGGTTCTTCCTCATCTGAAGACTAACGTGAATGGGTTACATGGTGTCAAATTGGTTCTGTCCACTTCTGTGAGCTGCTTGTTGCAATGTGCAGCTACCAAGACAGCAAAGTACAATAAATTTGCAGCCTAGGAAAGCTGCCTTTGATGCCAGGCAACCGTGCCTGTGCTCTAAAATAAAAATTTATAAACATGCAGCTATAAATTAAGGTGCTCTTCTAAGTCAGATGGAGAGCTGTTCATGGCCACATTCTTTTGCCAAGCAGAAAAGCTTGAACTCTCCTATTTCTTAGCAACAGCTTCTTCTTATAGCATCACATAATTCCAAGGAGTATCCAAAAGCAATTTCCTTTTTTCTCTCACATAATAACTAAAACTTGATGAAAAGAGAAGACTTTTGTAATGATTTAGAATGTGACTTTTAACACTTTGGAGGTGAATCTTGGCAATCTGCATGAGGCTTTTTATAAAACAGAAAGCACTTTTTACATTCCCATCATAATTCAATGCAAAACCAAGGTGAAAAAATACCAAAATGAAATATGACCAATGTAAAATGGCACATTTTCTTCACTGGTTTGTTGACATTTTTTCCCCATAAAACAGAAGAAGGAACAGATTCAAGTAATCATTGGACCTTCCACAACCCATAACATCAAACGGAGATAGCTTTGCTTACAAGGCCAACAGCAAATGGGTGCTTTCCAGAGAGGTTTAAATTGCACTAACAAAAATCAGTTACATTTGAAAGGTTCCAACTGGGGGTTTTATTTTTTTTTTAATCTGGAGTCCCATCTGCGGCAGAAGAGCTATTCTGTGCATGTTTCTGTGACAAAGCTCACCTGCACACCCACCAAGATGCTCAGTGAGACAGCAGCAGGAGGGGGGGAACCCAACTAATACCCTGCCAGGCTACCCTCAGGCCCATCACAGGGGCCACCAGCCCACTGAAGACCCACCTCCACAAGCCCCGAGGAGCAGAGTGGCAGGAAGGAACCTGAACCAAGGAATGAACACCTTGCCCAGGCCCCTCCGTGGGCCATCCCAACAGAGCATTAGCCCCAGTGTCCAGGTGAAAAACCCATCACAATGAGGTGCTGCAAGTGAGCAGCACTGTGGAGGGTTGCTGCCCAGGGGTGGGGTACATCATAGGTGCAGGAGAAAAGCAGTATGGAATTGTAAAGGACTTAGTATGGGATGTTTAGTGGAGGAACAAAATGCAGGAAAAGGGAGAGGTTCAGCTGGGGAGGAACAAGAGTGGGAAACTTGAGGGATAAGGGGATAACAAGAGCCGGTTGCATGTAAATAATGTATATTTCAGTATTTCTACCTCTCACTATCTGTATCCCAACATTTTGTTCAACTTTTTCACTCCTTTTGCCCATTGACTTATTTCAAGTAAGCAATTTGGCAACCAGCACTATATGATAGCATAGTTTTGGTAAAGAAAATTAATAACTGTTTAAATAGCTTCTTTAAACAACCTTTGGCAATATTTAGAAGGAAAAATCTGTTACAGCTACAAAGAATACTAATACACTGGTCATGCAATTTTTCTTCTGATAAGTTACTTTGCTTTATTCTTTTCTGTCTTGTAGATTTTTGTCTTTAACAATGCTTACCTAATTTATCTCTTCTTAAACCAAGAGTAAAATACTCATTTTAAGCACAGATATGTCATTTCTACATTCACTCATTATCTAAGCATTTACCTTAGTATTTTTCTGTGGAGTGGTTCTAGAATTAAAACATTCATAACACCTCATTGCCATCACTATCTTCAAGAATTCATGAAAGATGGGTGAGTCTGAATAGAGGAGAATACAATATTATTTTCATAAAGAAAGGAGGAAACAGCAGTCAACATAATTTCAACATCAAGAACAATATTCTAATAAATTAGTAAACAGCCACATTAAAAGCACTTGAAGGGTCAGTGAAAAAGAAACAGCAAGCAAAGATTTATTGCAAACAAACGTTTGTTAAACTGCTGTATTTTCCTTCTTTAACAGAGTATCTGGCCTGCAGTGAAAGAGGCAGTAGAAGTGATGTGTATCGATCGACTTTAGGGAATCTCTGGGCACTATCTCACGTGACATTCTCATAGACAGTGTACAGAAATATTTTCTTCTGGGCTAAATTGCTACACAGTAGGTGCACAATTGCTTGCATAAAATACTTCAAGTCTTATTTATATTGTCTTTTCAAAGAAAAGGGATATATATATGATACAGAATTCTGCTGGGGTCTAGCCAAGATACGATACAATGTAATATTTTCATTCATGACTTGGTTGATGGTACAGAGAGCACTTACACGATGCCAAAGCAGAACGGCCTGGAAGGGAGCTGAAGGATTAGAATTCAAAATTACTTTGATAAATGGGAGAAGGGTCTGTAATCAATAAGATGAAACTCAATAAACACAAGTACCAAGCACTGTATTGCGGCAAGAAAAAAAATGAAATGCATAAATACAAAATGGAGAATAGTAACAGCACTACAGAAAGAGACCTGGGTGTTACAGTAAACCACATATTGATAATGAGTCAACAATATGATGCTCATGCAAAACCAGAAAAACTCATCCTGGGAAATTTTAATAGATGTGTCATATGCAAGACAGGGTTAGTAATTGAGTTTTTTAGCTCACCTCTCGGAAGTCTTCATTTGGTATAGTTTAATAGGATAGTACAAAATAAAGTTTAAACAAAAGGAGGTTTAAAAGATGGAGAGTGATTGAATAGGGGAAAGTATCTCTTTTAAAAATAAAGGTTGATAGCGGGTGTGGAGGTGATTTCATAACAACCTTTCAATATGTAGAAGGTTCTTATAAGCAGGGATACTATTGACTGTTCTTCATGACACTGAGGGCAGGACAAAACCTAACTGGCTTCAATTGCAACAGGAAGGGTTTAGGCTAAACCAAAAAACTTCTAAGTCTAAGGGTAGCTATGGACAGAAATAGGTCACCTAAAGATGTATAATCTTCATCATTCAGCTTTTTAAGTAGAGATTAGAAAAATATTCATCAGAGATTCTCCGTTCCTTGGAGCACGAGGCAAACAGTATGAGCTCCTGCAGTTTTTTTCATGCTAGCTACTGTTGTTACAGTATCAAAGAAACAGGAACTTGTAACTCAAATTAGCTCTTTTGTTTTAAAACTAAATATTTTCATGCTGGTTTCTGACAGTGACTTGCCTTTCTTATCTGCAAAATGAAATTCATGCCCTGGTGGTCTTCTCCTTAAAAGTAGCAACATCTGCAGAGAGGTTGGATAGCTACTAACTTTGATCCGTTCTCTCAAGACAGCTTAATGCACCTCTTGATGCCTGCAGGTCTTTGATTCCAAATATTTATCTTCTTTCAGATTTGTTTCTGGCCACTTGAATTTTACATTTCCCCACAGAGCCCCTCTGATACACACATCAGCTACAGAATTCATCTGCCATTGTTCGTGTTGCTTCCTCCTGGCATCACTGGGGCTGCTGTTGATTCCTGGTAGGCTTATTTTTATCCATTATCCAATGCAATACGTTTCTTGTTTTACCATTTCACTGTGGTGTGCTTAAATATTTACCAATTAATTTTAAGGATTTTATTTTCTTAAATATTTTGCCTTTGGTTTCATGGTTTTATGCCTTTGGACACCCTTTCTGCAGTTAAGATCACTAATCTTCACTATCTTGCAGCTACTGTGACAGAGGGAGTCAGCTGTAATTACTTCTTAAATCAGATCTCATTTGTTACTTAGGACTAAACCTCTTGTGCACCAGCAAAGCTATCTACTGCTTAAAGCACTCATTTGTGGTAACAAGAATTTGCTACTCTTAGCTATATCCTTCAGTGGCATTTGAGCCACTAATCCTGGGTGGAAATTATCTACTAGTAGTAGTTTACTTCGACTTGTACCCTTCTTTGTGCACTTCTCTTACAAGGGTCATTCTTCTACCACAAAATGCACTGAGACTTGGATCTAGACGAAACCAGCATCTGTGGCTCATGTTCTCAGTTCTCTCACCTCAGAAACTTCATTAAAGCAAAACTGTATCATATTGCATAGTCAAGATTAGAAAATACATTTGAGACTATGGAATGTGCTTGTTTTGTCAGGGTTTTTTTCTATTAGAGTTCACAGTTAAAAAATCTACCTCACATACCTCATATACCTGCTGTACTTGTAGATTTGAATTTCCAGGTATATTCATAGATTTTCTCAAACAAGAACCAGCATTGTTATCGACACTTCTCTCATGCAGCATTTTTACATTTATTAATACAAGATTTGTGCAGAACTGGGTCACTGGTAGCATGTACAAAATCTAGATCACAAACTGCAAATTACGCAGAGCGCAGTATATCCTGTTTATGCTTATGTGTCTAACAGGCACGTTAACTAGTATCCTAGCTTGAACTGCGTCTCACTTTCCTATCCTCTGTTACTTCATAAGCTGCCAGCCTGGTTTCACTGCAGGGAATAGGGAACAGGGATCATGCTTTTGTCTTTGAAGTGCTTAACAATTTTAAAAACCTCATATAAAATGCCATGGACCTGTCACCACAGCCACCGTCAGGGCCTCTCCATTTTTGCAAGATGATCTGAGCAAGCAGCACTATCTGGGCATGGCAGCAGTGCTGTCAGTGGCAGCACAGATGCATGCAGACTTCCTGAGCCAGAAGCGCCGTTTCCTGCACACAATGGGCCACATAAAAAGAAACTGCAAAGCTGGTGTTACATCAGGCACGACTTTCTGTGTAATCAGATCCTGTCACTGATGACAAAGGCAGGATCCCTTTGAGCATCATGTGTGGCTCTATGAGAAGAGTTCTGCAAATGCAGGTGCAGCAGCTTAGCAGTGAAAAGAGATTTGTAGAATGGGAATTACAATATTAACAGTACATTTATGTAAGTTCAGTCCTTGTTTGGTGAGATAATGACTAGTATAAACATGCTGTTGAAAAAGTAGAGGAGGATAACTAGCCATGCAGAGACCCAAAGAATAAGTCCACTATATCAGTGCTCTGGCAGCATGTTAGGACTGGAAAATCAACAGCAAGCAAGGTTAATTTAGGAAATGAAAATCATTTTGATAAGAAGTGGTAGTAGATTTTTCTTGGATACTTTCTCAGCTGCATCAGGGTCACTGAAGGACAAAAAATACTTTCCACGTACTCAGGTCTCCATGCTCTAGATCAAAAGAAAGGAGTAGTTGTGTTGCAAGCTGTTGTAGATAACCATGGAAGACAAAGCCAGTGTGGGTGATTTAGCAAGGTGCTAAATCTTTATCATTATCGGGTGTCCCACAGCTCTCTCCTGACCATGCTGACAGAAGCAGGCTATGATCCCCCAAGTTCCCAGCACGCTGCGATCAACAGACTCACCCATCAAAAGCCACTAGTGACTGTGCCTGCACCCCGATATCCAAGCTTCTGATCTCATCCATTGAAATCTCCACTGAGACCTTTTCAATTACTGCTTAAGTTGCTGTCAAATGGTAGCTGGATGTGTGTGCTTGTCCAGCTCAAAGAAAAATCATTGATCTTCTGTCAAACTTGATTCTACCCACAGCCTTCCTACATTTTTCAAACATATTTAACAGTATCTAATCTCCCGGTTGTGAGGATGTGCATCCCAAGATTTTTCCTTCCCTACTTGATTTATCACTGATGGTGGTGGGTTATGCCCCATATTTGGCAATGGGGGCTCTCTGGTTTGGGAGAAAGGAGAAGGCAAGATGTCTGCAGAAACTTAGATCTGCCAAAAGTGAGGGACAAAAGAAGAGAAGCCAAAACCACTTCACAACAATGACAGAGTCAAGTAGCTTCTTGAGTTCAAACGGACTTTGGGCAAGACTTCACTGCAGGAGCAAAATCACGGACTCAATGACATATCAATATGATCCTAGTTGAAGCCACTTTACTTAAGTTTCTGCAAACTTATATACAATTTTAATATTCATACACACGTCACATCTTAATTCTATTGGTTACATACACTGTTCACATGCTGCTGTATCTGTATCTGTATAGATACTAATTGATTAAAAGCATACAAGCAGTTAGTGTCATCACTAAAATTGTTGACATTCTTGCGGTAATCAGTTCCCAGATCAGCTCCTGTTTTTCTGCCTGCTTAACTGCCAAAGATTGTGTTTTCCTCTTCCAGGTGTCTTTCTCACACAACCATGTGGCCTTGCTGAGCAGATAAAACTTTTAATCACATCAAGCTGCTAAAGCAAGAGCGACTTTTGATAAGGCCAGGTGTCCCTTTTCTTCCAAATACATTCCCACACTTCATTTTAGTTTTCAAATTTGTGATAGATCAGGTATATAAAAGTATACAGAAGAGAATGATCACCTCCTTAAGGTATGCACGTCACCCTTACGTTGGCTGACATGATTCTGAGAAGTGAAAGAGCATACGTTTGACTAAGCCAGGGGAAGCTCATTAATTAATGCCCTGAAGTTGATGTCCATGCTGTGTTCTTGGAAGTGCCGAAGTCATGGATAACAGCTGTAACCTGTTACTTGACAAGGAATAAAGTCTGATGTCTTGAGTAATGTCAGGTGAACTCCAGTTTTCTATCATAAGCCAAAAGCTCAGTTTTACAATGTCTGATGTGCTGTCATCCAATGGTCAGAGTTGATATGGTAGCAGGGTGGGGAGAGCATGGGCCCTGTCTAGACTCATATTATTGCATGCATTCTGTTCAGAATAAATAAATGTTTGATTCAGTGTCTAAGACATTCCTGGTTTCTCATAGTTACTACCACATAGTTATGACCTGATATCCTAGGAGAATATCAGGTGAGTATGAAGCAGGTGCAATGCGTATAGATGTGGTAGAAGGGAAGGGGAGCTTTGTGTTTCAGGCCTGGACAAGTTAGGGCCATGGCAGGCAAATCTGGAATGTTCATTTTTACCATGGGTTTTCCTGGAGGCAGGATTCCTAACCCAGTCCTGCACTGTTTGAGGTCCCCCAGGTTGATGTATTTGCAAAGAAAGGATGCTACAGAAGAATTAATGCCTTGAGTTCCCATGGTATTGTCAATAGACGCTTTCCACAGAATCCAAGCAGGTCAAATATCTCTGACTTCGTCCACCTGGGATCATGTGGAACAATGCCTAAGGAGTGTGCTTGCCAAGTACGTGATTTCCACTGTGGCTTTGGTCCAGGCTCTGTCTGATCAGTAACACTATGCCATCATGAAATTCTTCAAAGCTGCTGTTGTTGGAGCCAAGACAGTTTACCACAAAACACCAGACTCCAGCAAGGGCCCAAATAAAAGAGGAAAAATAGGCACTAAAACTGCATATATACAGGAAAAGAGATTTCTTGGAAACATGGGTTTCATGACAAAGCAGCATCAAGAGCAGAAAGGGGGCATGAAAGAATTGACAAAAGAGCCTGTGGGCTGGCAAATAAGGTTCATTCAGAAATGCGGTTATCTGATACCTGATCTTGCATACTCCTGCCAGATAAAAATTATTCCCTCATTTGTTTATTTAAATATTCTCACTACCATCCCTACCTTCAGTCAGAGTGGTCTCATACTAGTTCAGCATCTTATATCTAAAGGCTGCAGCGTTTTTAATCTAACACTAGCTACCTTACAACTGGATTTACAGTTTTGTGAAGCCACTGCCTCATTACTGTCTCTGCTGTTTACAGCTGCTGGCCTCTTGCCTCTCTCTGTCCAAATGCAACCTATGTAAGCGCTGGCAGACAGTACAGAGGGTAACCAATGAAACTGGAGCATGCAGCCAGCTGTCTCTCCCTCCCCCTTCACGCCCCCCTCTTTTTTATTTTTTTTTTCTTTGTAAAGATATTAAGGTGTTGCTCTGTTCAGCATTATGAGCCTCACTGTGCCCTGTAGAATAATGCCCAAATAGGTTCAAAAATATCAGTCAGAGTGTTAGGTGAAAAATTAATGAGTGCTAAGGACAGCTTAGAAAGCAAGCCACAAGTGACATAAAAGAAGATACAAGATAGTTTAGAAGCTTAAAAAAAAGAAAAAAAAGGCAAAACACAGGTGGAGAATTTGGACGAAAGAATATTTCTGAGGTGGAGATAAGAATGGGTGTTAGAACCAGGAAAGAATGTAGCAAAAAATAATGGGAAAAGCAAATCCAGGGATATGGATATAACTTCACAAGAAGCAAAAGTTGGAGAAAATAAAGAAAATGAATGAAATCAAGGTACTAAGGAATGTCATCAAAGGATTAGAAAAACAGAAACAAAATGTAAAAGCTGATAAACAAGAGAGAGAAAAAGCTACATATATAGATACAGAGAAAAGATAATTCAAATATTAAAATGGAGCTAAACTCTTTGTAATTAAATAAAATATAAATACACTGTGAGAGAGGCCGTGCCTGAGTAGAGACTCAGCACTACGTGGATTTTCTTAGTTTGGGCTACTGTGCAAACCAGCCGCCCTCAAATGATACTACACCTGAGCTACATCTTGCCAGGAACCTCACATTTCAGTGGGTCTTTGCTCACCCACACATTTTCATGTTGTGCTCTCTTTCTGAGTGTCAACACACTTTTGAAGTTCTCAGCCTGAAAGGAAGTGGTGATCAAAACTTTTTATTTTTTCCTGATTTCTGATATTTTTCTTTCATCTGATATTCCAATAGCATTGGGGACTCCTGTGTCAACACATATACATCCTCAGACATAATCCTGCTTCCATGTAACTCAACAGGTAACTTCTGCTGACTTCTATGACAGCCCACAGAGAACCAGTATCAGGGTGCAGAGGGTAGGTACTGGATCACGTGGGAACAATGCTGAAAAAGGCAGACTCCGAAAGCCTAAGTCGGCAGAAAGAATTTGAGTGAGAGTGACATTTGGAATTTGGGAAGGAGTAGGTGGTATAGGAGTAACTGTGGATAGTAAAAATACATAAAAATCATGATGCCCCTACTAAAACCACCTACACCACCACCATCTTTTATCTGTTGCTTTAATCACTCACCGAGTTGAGACAGAGCTTTTGCTCTTTGCACCCTAGAGCCAGATTTTCCAAGAGAATCCAGTGAAAGTTTAAAAGCTTCCATAGGACTTGAAACTCACTGTCTCTCACTAAAAACAACCCAGTGGCCTTGCTAATACATTTGTCCATGCTTCATGCAACGCTTCATTCAGAAGATGCTCTGTACTCTGCTTCTCAAGAGCCCTGAGCGCACGGGCAGGCTGCGGTGCTCAGACCACCCTTTCCCAGGACCCCCACCCACTGCCCATGGGGCTGGAGCTCCACCAGAGCTCAGCCCCGGCCCCAGACCCTGCCCTGTGGTGGAGGTGGCCCCATCTTCTGGTCATCTGATGACCACCATCAGCAGGCCTGGTCACCACCGGGGCCCTGCTCAGACATGGGGAATGGTGCCCTGGCCACACGGGCGCTGCCCTGCTGGGCCAGCTCCCTCCCAGGGCAGCTGTGTTTCTGTGCCCCGGCACTGCCTAGAAGGCGGCACCGAGATCCGGCTGAGCTGTAAACTGGGAGCTTTTACCACTTGCTTATCTGAACGCAATTTATTCGGCATTTGTAAGGTCATTTACTACTCAGGACCTGTGCGTTTTGCCTCATACAACACGTAGTAACAGCCTGTGCCATGTTTATTTCTGATCATTTTCTTACTCTGCTGACGTGTAGAATTAAACTCTATAACTCAGGGTAAGTTATAAAG
Source organism: Falco rusticolus (assembly GCF_015220075.1). NCBI lineage: Eukaryota > Metazoa > Chordata > Aves > Falconiformes > Falconidae > Falco > Falco rusticolus. Next base: position 112,077,931 of record NC_051190.1, on the reverse strand, counting down.
CAGGTATGTTTATTGCGGTGCCAGGTGTAAGGGGGATCGATCCTTCTAACTTGTATACCTAGTTGTACTCACAATACATATTTATACAGTGAAGCTGGTTAGGTCTGCTGAAAGTCTACATCTACTAATTACCAGTTAGTTGCTTTCTCGCTTCAGTTTAAAGGTACATTAATTTTAAATTTACTGGGCATGCTCCCGAGCAGGGGATTCACTCTCTTGGGGGGGGGGGCATTTGAGTAGGAGGTCGTGATCTCCCACTACCACAATTTTTTTATCCTAGTGTCGTTGAGTCTTATCACTTCAGTAGTTTTTCTTTTAGCAATTAGCACATCCTTGTCAGAAGGCTACTGATTGACATTCTTGTGGAGCTCATCTGCATCTGTACTGACTGTCCCTTCTGAAGTGCTCAGCGGCCGAGCTCCAGACCTTCTCTTGAAGACAGTGAGGCTCCTGCCTGCCTGTTGATGGTTCCTGTTATCTATGCAACTCCTGTCTGTAGTTTTAGGTTTTTCACTGTATTTTCTTGCATCACCCACCTCCTCTGCCCCCTCTGGGTGGGGATGGGGGCTCTGCTCAGCTCTTGGCTGCTCCTCTCTGCCACTCCTTCCCGCCTGCGCTTCTCCTCTGCCCCAGCGTGAGTACCCCCGTGGGCTGCAGTCCCTCAGGATGAACAGGCCTCCTCTCCGGGGGCTGCAGGGCAATCCCCCGCCTGCAGCTCCCTCCTTCCCTGCCCTCCATGCTCGCAGGGCCCTTCCTCACATTCCTTTCCCTCACACATCGTTGCTGCGGCTGAGGGACTGGGCCAGGCCCTGCTGCAGGCGGCTGCTGGGTGGGCCTTGCTCACAGGATCTCCTCACAGGGACCCTTGGCAGGATCCCCTCACAGGGACACCTCACAGGGACTCCTCGCAGAATCCCCTCATGGGAAGCAATCACAGGGGCCTCCGATCACTGCGATGGACAAGGTTGACATTCCTACATTTCCCATCTTCCAGAAGGTGTGCTGGTGGCCTGGGACAGAGATTAGGAGCATCTTCTTTCCTCTGAAGGATAAAACTGTTTTACAGCTGGTAAAAGAAACTCTTTGGCACTTTCATCACTGACTTGTGGTTAGCGAGTGCTCTGTATTACTTGACAAACAATTTGGGCATGTAGTACAGAAAATTTAAACTCGCAGAGCTGCATATGTACACCACTACAGTCAAATTTCTTCCAAGTTTGAATGGGGTTAGCAGGCTTTGCCATGCTGCCTTTTTTTACAGATCCACTGCTTCTTGCACCACAGCACAGCCACCACCGGTTGTGGCATAGCTAGCTGTCCTTCCAAACCAGCCAGGTTCGGGAGGCAACCCCGCTGGCCCACTTGCACGCACACCGGGGCCTGCTCCGCGGGGAGCCAGTACAGGCACTGGAGGAAGCCAACAGCACCACCCATAATTTATCTGGTTCTAATGCAAGGACGACCAGCCTGACCCACCACAGGCCGCGGGCGGGCAGGCTGGCTCCCACTGTGTAAATCTGCCGCGAGGCTACGCACAGCGCCGAGCCAGCCCGGGCCGAGCCGAGCCGAGCCGAGCCAAGCCCCCCCGCCCGGCCTACAGGCCCACGCCGGCAGCAGACTGCGCCGAACGGCACCTGCCGGGGAGGGCGCCCCCCCGAACGCCCCCTCCTCTTTGCGCATGCGCCGCCACCGCCGCGGCTCCAGCCCTGAACTACATATCCCGGCGTGCCCCGCGCGCCCGGCACCGCGGCCGAGCCAATGGGGAGGGAGGAGGCCGGTTCCCGCCCCCTCGCCCCCGGCTGCGGGCAATATCCCCGGCAGGTGTGGAAGGGGCTCCAGGGCCGCCCTCCCCCCGCCGAGCCGGGTGCGCAGGCGGAGGGCGGGCTCGGGAGGCTGTTAGGAAGGAGCAAGCAGGCGAGGGGCTCTGGCGTCGATACACACACCACGGCGGGTCCCGCGTCCCCCTTCCCGGGCGGGGGGCCGCCGGCGCGGCAGCGCGCGGAGCGGGGGGGGCCGCGCCCCAGGGGAAGCTGCGGCGCGGCTTCCCGCGCGCTGTCAGTTACGAGCGCGCGAGGCCGGCAGGTGCCACCGGGTTGGCCAGCGCCGCGCACGGCCCCGCCCGCCCCTCGCCGGGTTTGCTGGCGGGCGGCGCGCGCGCTGTCAATCAGCGCTCGAGCCGCGGCGGCCCTCGGGCGTCCCCGAGGCTACGGCTCGGTCGGGCCCCGCCCCGCGGCTGCCGAGCCCCGCCCTCCGCCCGCCCGCCCCTCGCGCTGTCAAGAGCGGCACGAGCGCGGGAGCCGGGGCCGCCCGCCCGCACCGAGGGCAACGGCCGCCCCCGCCCCCACCCCGAAGCGCGCGCGCCCCGGCGGCCACGCCCCCTCGCGCCCGGCGCGGGCGACCAGAAGACGAGGAGGAGGAGGAAGACGAGGGCGCTCGGCCTGCCCCGCTGCCTGTCGGGGCCGGGCTCCCGGGGAGCCGCGTCCCGCCTCCGCCCCGCCTCCTCTGCCTCCGGCGTGGGGAGCCGGGCTGAGGCGGAGAGGGGCGGCCGAGGGGCTGGCGGCGGGGCTCGGTTTCCTGCTCAGTGGGCGTCAGCCGGGCCCCGACGGGCCCCGCCCCCGCCGCCGCTCGCCCGCCCTCCCCCGCACCGCCCGCCCGGCCCTCAGCTGTCACTCAAGGCGGCGGGCTGAGGCCGGCGGCGGCGGCGGGCGGAGAGAGAGGCAGCTACGCCACAACCCAGCGGCGGCCATTCGTGGAAAAATAGGCCGTCCCGCTCCTCCCAGCTCCGGCTGCGACCGGCCTTCTCCCCGCTACCCCCACCCCACCCTCCGCCTCCTCCTCCTCCTTCTCCTCCCCCCTAGAGCGGCGCCTCAGCGGGGCATTAATGCGGGATGAGCGGTATGTAACCCCCTCCCTCTCTCCCTCCTGTGCACACCCCTCCCTCCCTCCGCTCCTCCCTCCACCCTTCATCCCCCCTCTATCCCGCCCTCCCGGGTTCCCCCTTTTCATCCCCGCTTCTCCCCCTTCTTACCCCGCTCTTCGCTTGCTGCCCCTCCGCCCATCCGTGCTGCTTCCTCTCATGCCCCCTTTCTTCTCTGCCTCCCCTGCCTGCCCCTCCGACTTGCCTCCTCCGTACCTCCCTCCTCCATTCCCCCTTTCTTCGCTAACCCTCCCTCCTGTGCACATCCCTCCCTCCTTCATTCCTCTTTTCCTCCCTCTTTCCCTCCCATGCACAACCCTCCTCCTGCCCCCTAAAGCATCGACGGCCACTCAGTGGCCGTCGATGCTTTAGGGGGCAGGAGGAGGAGGAGGGTTGTGGGTGGTTTTTTCCTGCTGTCTCTGGGAGAGGAAACCAAACCTCCCCTTTCTGGGTGTTAACTCTCCAGCCCCCATGGGTTGGGTTTCAAACCACGTTTCTTAGGACTCGTTCTTTTGTAATAGCGATTTGCCCTGTTGTTTTTATGGAGAGGTAAAGGCGACAAGCTGGGAACCAAAAAGGATATGCTCGGAGGTTTTGTTACTGTATAAATGAAGGTGAATAATTAACCTGTTACACTTGATATTTTTGCAGATCAAAAGAAGGAGGAAACTATGCCCACAGAGGGAGAGAAATCTCCTGAGGCAGAGAATAACAACAATAATAATAAAAAAGGGAAAACTGGAGGCTCACAGGTAAAGCACACACACCCGAATAGGGAAGTGCCCAAACTATTAGCATTTAAAATGAAATGTTCAGCTAACAGCATTTCCTGCTCAGGGCATCTTTCTTTGAGTTGGATGAAACATGGTTTAGTGCAATAATTTTACTGCCTGGACACGTTTGGTTTTTCGTTTGTTTTTTAATTTTTTTATTGTATTTTTTAGTGATCAGCTGCTTCTTCTGTAATAGAAAGATTTTTAGTATTTTTCTTTATTTTAGGGGGTGGGGAAGACTAGATTGAGGATGCAGTTGAGGTCATGGCTGTCACATACTCGTTGATGATTGAGGGCTTTACGTTTAAAAATTATTTACAGAAATACACACTTCCTTAATCAGAGCTGTCTTATTGGTCTCTGTGCAGAAGCACTTTTTTTTTTCTGCTTCCTGTGTAAACCTTAATGCTTACTTCTGATGGTTCGTACTCATGCTCTTCTGAATCTGTTCTGTTTTCTCTCTTTACGGATAGGATTCTCAGCCTTCACCTCTCGCTTTGTTAGCAGCCACTTGCAGCAAAATAGGAACTCCTGGCGAGAATCAAGGAACTGGACAGCAGCAGATTATTATAGATCCAAATCAAGGTTTGGTGCAGCTTCAGAATCAGCCACAGCAGTTAGAATTGGTAACAACTCAGCTTGCTGGAAATGCTTGGCAGCTTGTTGCTGCTGCTCCTTCTGCTTCAAAAGAAAATAATGTTGCTCAACAAGGATCTTCTGTTGCCTCAAGTGCAGCAAGTCCCTCCAGCAGTAACAATGGAAGTGCATCTCCTTCAAAAACCAAATCGGGCAATTCTTCTGCAACAACCCCTGGACAATTCCAGGTCATTCAAGTACAAAATCCAAGCGGTAGTGTCCAATACCAAGTGATTCCACAGATTCAGACAACAGAAGGTCAACAACTTCAAATCAATCCATCTAATGCTACTGGTCTGCAAGACATACAGGGTCAAATTCAGCTTATTCCTGCAGGGAATAATCAAGCTATCCTCACAACTGCAAACAGGACAGCTTCGGGGAACGTTATTGCTCAAAACCTAGCAAATCAGACAGTTCCAGTCCAAATTAGGCCTGGTGTTTCCATACCACTACAACTGCAAACTATTCCTGGTACTCAGGCGCAAGTTGTAACGACGTTACCTATAAACATTGGTGGGGTAACGCTAGCATTGCCTGTGATAAATAATGTGGCAGCTGGAGGAGGCTCAGGTCAAGTTGGCCAGTCTACAGAGAGCGGAGTTTCCAACGGAAATCAGCTGGCTTCTACACCCGTCACTTCTGCCTCTGTCAGTACAATGCCAGAGTCTCCCTCCTCATCTTCCACCTCTACAACAACTGCCTCGACATCTCTAACTAGCAGTGACACGCTAGTAAGCTCTGCAGAAACAGGCCAATACACAAGCACAGCAGGCAGCAGTTCAGAGCAGACCACTGAAGAATCTCAGACACCTGCTACAGAATCTGAAGCCCAGAGCTCCAGTCAGCTGCAATCCAATGGACTACAGAACGTCCAGGATCAGTCAGGTTCGCTTCAGCAGGTCCAAATCGTAGGTCAGCCTATTCTGCAGCAGATCCAGATCCAGCAGCCTCAACAGCAGATTATTCAGGCCATTCCTCCACAGTCATTTCAGCTCCAGTCAGGGCAGACTATACAGACCATCCAGCAGCAGCCTTTGCAGAACGTTCAGCTGCAGGCAGTAAGTCCAACTCAGGTGCTCATCAGGGCTCCAACTTTAACACCATCAGGGCAAATCAGCTGGCAAACTGTACAGGTTCAGAATCTGCAAAGCCTTTCAAATCTTCAAGTTCAAAATGCTGGGTTACCCCAACAGCTAACCATTACCCCTGTGTCTTCAAGTGGTGGCACAACCATTGCCCAGATTGCACCAGTGGCTGTTGCTGGTACCCCCATCACTCTGAACGCTGCCCAGCTTGCTTCAGTACCTAATCTTCAAACAGTAAGTGTTGCCAACCTGGGTGCTGCGGGTGTGCAAGTTCAAGGAGTTCCTGTTACCATTACCAGTGTTGCGGGTGAGTGGTCTGACAAAGTTTCAGATTCATTTTGTTTTGTTGGGTGTTTTTACTATTGCAAGAATACTGGACAGTTTGAAATTAATACTATCTTCAGGATTTTCCGTAACGAACATCAAACCCTTAACTGTGAGGAAATACCTTATACTTATCTCTAAAATTCAGGTTTTAAAATAGCTGACGCTTCTCCTAAACATTGAGTTGGGACAATTTAAATGGAACTTTGTATTGGATAACTATCCTTAAACGATCCTGTTCTCCATCTTAGTAAAGATTTGTAAGCTGTGGGAGTGAACATGAAACTTTACTGTTAGAGCTTTGATAGGTTTAAAAAAATAACAAAAAGCATTTTCCAACCAAGCCGTAATCCCATTCTTTGCTTGGGGGATATAGGGTGAGAAGAGTGACAGTATGTGAACTGGGATATCTTGGCATGGCATGTGTTTGTGTGGAACTATTTGTTGCATTCTGGACTAGCTTCTAAAGTTGTTTCCTTAAAAGTTTGAGCTCTGCAAAGAGATGGAGTGGAATAAGGTATGCTTATGCACAGCATAGCTTCTGTGACTTTTTTTTTTTTAAAAAAAATACAATACTGGTAACTGTACCCCAGTACTTGTTGATGAACTTTTGATATGTATTATGAAATGCCTGTTTGGTTATGCTGGTCTAATAGTTGGGAAAGGAGCTATTAAAAGGTCTAGGACAGATAACAGAGCTTAGTTCTAAAGCAAATTCTGAGCAAGATCTCTGCAACGACCTGCAAGGGCAACTATATGTAAAATTTGCAGACTTTTAACCTTTCAGGTTAAACTTGATTTAGGGGTTCTCTCTGTCAGTCTGATAACTGCTTACATGAGCTTGGTTTTATTTCATACAAGTAAAAGTCTTCTCTTGTAGTAGTTACAATAGACTCTTGTCTTAACAGCAACCTGACTATAGACACAGTGTTTTAGGATAAAACTGTAAGAAAAAACCCTCGTGTTTACCTACTGTCCAGTCTCCATAAACAAGTGTTAGTATCATATTGACTCTTAATTGGTTGTGGGTTTTTTGATAATCCTGTGCTAAATGAAAAATGTTTAACTGGGCAAAGGATTGTTCCCTTTAATTGAAACATTACTGAGGATGCTAAGCATAGTTTGGTAATAAGAAATATGCCATTAGGAGAATTCCCTCTGCTGTGGTACGCTTTGGCACTTGATGGCAGGTTGAAATACTAAGAGCTGGGTTGCACTAAACCTGGCGTACTTAAGGAGCGTTACAGAAATCTTAATCTGGGTAATAAGAATTAAAATCTTGACCTTGTGTTTAGCTGTAATGGTTCAAAAGTTTCTGTTAGCCGGAGCTGACCAGCTGCTACATCTTGCAGTCCAATTTGCCTTGGACAAATTTTTTTCTTTATGAGAAGGTGGTGGTTGACTATTGTAGACAGAAGTCCCTACTTCAATAAGGGACTTCATAGGAAGCATGCTTTGAGAACAGCCTGGATTTGTGGGTGCAGGAAGAAACTTTTCTGCATGCAGTTCTATTGGTTTTTTTCCTTCTTACTAATGGTGTACAACTCTTCAGTACGCACTAGTAGATATTAGAACAAGAGATTCTGAATATAATTTTGCTCAGGTATCTTGACTGCACCTCTGCTTGCAGGTGATGTCTTTTGGAAAATGAAGGGATTGATATTTGTAACTGAGGATGAAAGAAGGGGAATGAGTCACAAGTATGGTCCTAGTGAAGCCAAGCCTTAGTCATACAGGATTCGTATGTTAACTAATAAGTTTTGTGACCATTGAATTCCCCTCCACCTTTTGCCCCCTCCCATGGCTGTTTCCATAGCACTTTTAATTTGATGCTAGCAGCAGTTAATCCTCATATAAAGTGACCATTTCTTCATATAAAAGGTACTATTTCTGTTCCCCAAGGCTTGAGGTTATGGAGAAAGAACAATCTTTCAGAACGTGAGAGATTAGTTGTTATTTCCTTCTCTTGTTTATCTCTACTTCTTTCCTATGAAACTTCCTGATGCTACACTCTGGGAATGGGAGACATGGTAGCATGGAAAGGAGAACGAGGAGCTTGATGTGCAGTTCTTCATGCTATATTAAGTATTCAAGGAAAGAATGGTTATTAAATAGAAGATTACAAACATGGCAAAATCTAAAGTTTGCTTGCCACTTATAAGAAATAAGCTGTCTTGATCAGGGCTACTAACTTCCTCAGATTTGCTGTTTTTTATTTGAAATGTTTTTTGCTATTATTGTTACAGGAAACCTTTTGAAAAAATAAACCACTTGATTACCTCAATGTCTGCAGACTGATATTTCCATTCTTTTTCTGCAGTACCTGAGCTTGTCAGTGTGAACTCTTTTGTACATTAATTGAATTATCCAGAAGTGGATCATTAGCTAGAAATGAGGAGTGGAAGTAGCTGTTAGAAATGAGCCATATGGAGGATGTGCAGAAAGTGTCAGGGAAGAGACTGAGGGAAGGACTCATCCCCTTGCATTGATTCAGGTGCTCTGACTTTGTTAGGGGAAAAAAACCCTGAAGTTCCTTTGTCTTTAAAGCAAACCCAGATGATCAAGGCAGCTGAGTTTCAGGGAGGGGAACCCCACAGAAATCACAGTAAGTAGTTGTCTGAAATAACTGTTCTTTTATTTGTGTTGTAGTTCTGTTCCATGAACATTGGTTTTCCTAGTTATTTCTACAATGGGGTAATTTCAGGTATCTTTTTCTTAGCTTTTCATATTACTAAATTAATTAGTAAAGCAATAAAATTTGAAATAACTGCAAATAACAAAAATTCTTAGCTTAAAATTGTTCTGGAAATAAGCTATAGAACTAGTTTGAGAGGGTTTTTTTGGTTTTTTTTTTGAATGAATTACAAATTTCAAAAGAGACAGTTTTCACATTGGGAAGAAAAAATATTAAAATCTGCAAGTAAATACTATATTTTGGTCTGCTTTTTGTAAATGTTGTTACTCAAAGTCTCTGGTCCCAAGGTGTGTAGGCTCTACTGTAAACCAAGCAAGATGAGTAAGTGCGTTTAGATTTTGTTGTTCTTGTCTTTTTCAGTAAAAATTCAACCGTTGTTCTTGTAAGTGTGGTAGTTTGGGTTGTATGTTGTGTGTGGGCAAAAAGCAGGGCAAACCAAGAGAAGTTCTCCCGTCCTTTCACTTTCTGGCTTGAGGGAGAACTCTTATTTATGATGTAGAGGAAAATAATTTTTTTCCTGGTAGAGTGACTAAGCACTGACAGATTGCTCGGAGAGGTTGTGGACTGTCCATCTTTGGAGATATTCAAAAGCTGTCTGGACATGGTTCTGGACAACTTGCTGTAGGTAGGCCTGCTTGAGCAGGGTGGCTGGACCAGATGACCTCCAGAGAACCCTTCCAGTCTACGTTATTCTGTGAAGTTTTGTTGAGATGTGCAGAGTGTTAGTCAAAGGAGTAATTAGATGTATAGAAGAAAGCTGGATGAGAAATAGAACCTAAGTATCTGAGCCTTAAAAACAGATTCTTTAAACAATTATTTAATTAAGTACTAATCAAACAATCAATGGACTTCATAAAAGCAACTGTGTTTATTTCAGCATGCAGGGATCTACAAATACCTGCCTTGCTATGAGATCAGTACCTGTCACGGCCTTTAAGCAGCCTAGTTCTGTACAAAGGAAACTGCCGTTCTTCAGTGCTGTGTGAATTGTTGTTGGTTTATACACGATTCTGGGTGGAATGACATGGCCTTTAATGTTGATAGGTGGTGACTTCTTGAATTTAGCCCCTGTGAGCTTCGGGACAAGCAGGTACTAGTTCCTTTGCCTTTTTTTGAGGCTTCTGCTGTGATAGCTGTAGATGCGAGTTCAAAGGATTCCTGTCCCGCATCCCCTTCTTAAAAGAACATATCCTTTGCCGCCTTGAAGCTTATTTTCAGGCACTATTTATCTGGATGTGTTAATTGACAATGTAAGTGACTATGTGGGAGGAACTTATTTTAGTACTAGATGCTTCTAAGAAAAATATGTACTTCATAAAACCATTTCCTTTTGGTGGGCTAAGTTGTTTTTTGTAACTCGGCACACTGGAGTTTGTTTTAGGAATAGCACAAAATGTGGACATTTGTGGATGCTGAAGAATATGGGGTGAGATAAAACAGACCAGTTAAACTGTAAGAAAATGCTGAGTATTAATGGCTTCTCTGTAGAATTTTGCATTCTGCATGTAGGGTTTCTTTCACTGGAGCCTTCAGAAGAGGTCACAAGCTTTTTCTGAACTTGTTAATTGTTTTTGCTGACAGTGGGAATCTAATGGTAGTTGTGGAGATGATGTCTTTTCAGAATAACTTCCTGTTTCTTGGGGGGGGGGGGAAAGTAATAGATCAGACTTGTGTCTAGCTTAATTATTTATCTTGAAGAGATTTTGATACATGATGATGAAGGTGCTTGTTCCATACCAAAGTGTATGAGACACTTTTGTTTTAAAAATAGTGGAAAATATTACTTGTGTGGTTAGTCCAAGCTTTGTTAGTTGCTTTAGCCAAAAGTCACCAGATTCCATCATTTTGCAACTCAACTCCAAGCCATTTTGTTTAAGATGAGGAGTGGCATGGTCTGAATTATGGGGCATTTGGGGTTCATCCACCAAAATAACCAGGGTGTGCTGTGTACTCTAAACCAGTTACTAATGACAATTAAGTTCAATATCAAGTGTTCCTATTGGGGCACTTTACTACAGCATATGAAACAGAAGGGTAAGGTTCATGATGTTTTTAATGTGAGTCACTAAGGCACTTTTCTCTTTGAGTAGCTACTTTCCTTGCACTGTTCTTTGTAGTTATGCACTTTGAGGTAGTTGTACCTCAGGCCTCCCATTTTCTTGTGCCTTTTCTTATTTGTCTCCATCCAGCTTCAGCCATTCTTCAAGGCTTTCTCTTCCCTTTCTTTCTTTCGTAACTCTTCTTGTGTGACAGTCGCTAGTTTTATGACTTACTGTTCAAAGGCTGAGGACGTTGTTTAGATATTACTGTCATTCTGGTTCAAACTTTGCAGAGGAGTTTGAAACATTCTACCAAATTCTTCAAACAGAAATAACATTATACATAAGATTTGATGCATGTAACTCAGGAATAGGAAAAGAGGAAATATTACACCCCTTTTTAGAAAGAGTAAAAAGGAGGAGCCTGGGAGCTACCAACCAGGCAGCCTCACCTCTCTGCCTGGTAAGATCATGAAACAGATCCTCCTGGAAGCTATGTTTGAGGCATGTGGGTGACAAAGATGTTTAGAGACAGCGAGCATGGCTTTACAAAAGGCAAATTGTGCTGACCAATCTGGCTGCCTTCTGTGATGGTGTTGGTAGGTAAGGGAAGAGCAGTTGATTATCATCTAGCATGACTTACACAAGGCCTTTGACACGGCCCCACAAGATAGCCTTTGAGAGATACGGGTTGTATGGATTAACTGCTTGATGGGTAAGGAATTGGCTGGATTGGCCACAAAGAGTTGCCATCAATGGCTCAGTTTCCAAATGGAGAATCGGTGATGTTCCTCAGGGACCATTGTTCAGTGTTTTTATTAATGACATAGTGGGACTGAGTGCACCTTCAGCAAGTCTGTGGATGACACCAAGGTGAGTGGTGCAATGTATGTGCTTAAGGGAAGGGATGCCATATGGAGTGACCTTGACAAGCTTGAGAAGTGGGCCAATGTGAACTTCATGCAGTTCAGCAAAGCCAAGTACAAGGCCCTGCACCTCAGCTGGGCCAATCCCCAATATCAGTACAGGCTGGGTGATAGATGGATTGAGAGCAGCCCTGTAGAGAAAGACTTGGGGATATTGGTACATGAAGAGCTGGATGTAAGCCAGCAATGTCTGCTTGCAGCCCAGAAAGCCGATTCTATCCTGGTCCACATAAAAAGAAGCAAGGCTAGCAGGTCAAGGGATGTGATTCTCTCCTCTTCCACTCTTGTGAGACCTCATCTGTGGTACTGTGTCCAGTTCTTGGGTCTTCAGTAGAAGACAGACATGGACCTGTTTGAGCAGGTCCAGAGGAAGGCCATGAAAATGATCAGAGGATCTGGAACACATCTTCTATGAAGAAAGGCTGAGGGAATTTGGTTTGTTCAGACTGGTGAAGAGAAGGCTCTGGGGAGACCCATTGCAGCCCTTTGATATACAAAGGGAGCTGATAAGGCAGACGCAGACTTTTTACCAAGGCTTGCCTGTTGTCATAGGACAAAGGGCAGTGGTTTTAAACTGAAAAGGGTAGGTGTAGATTGGACATAAGGAAGACATACTTTATTGTGAGGGTGGTGAGATGCTGGAACAGGTTGTTGAGAGAAGTTGTGAATGCTCCATCCCTGGAAGTGTTCAAGGCCAGGTGAGGTAGGGCTTTGAGCAACCTGGTCTAGTGGAAGATGGCCCTGCCTGTGGCAGAGGAGTTGGAACGACATGATATTTAAAGGTCCTGTCTGACCCAAACCATTCTGTGCTTCTATGAATGTAAGAATCAAAGGTGTTTCTGACCCTGTCTGATGCTGACTGCAGGTGATGCATGCAAGAATAATCTGCTCAGATACTCTCCCACTATTCAGTGATCTGCACCTCAGATCTTCCTGAGCCAGAAGTGGGATTTTTTTTAAAAAATATATTTAATGATCCTCAATTAATTTATCTTCTGTGAATTTGTCTTTTTTGAGTCTGAGTAATTTTTTTACATGTTCAATACAAGTCTGCAATAAATAGTCTTAATTGTTATGTAAGATACATTTTTATTTAATGTTCTCAAACTCCTGTATTGTGAAAAATTAAAAGTTTGATTCACCTTTATACCACTCAGTCTTCTATTATCTCTATCACATATGCTTGTTATCAAGGGAGGGGAAAGTGTTTAGTCTGAAGTCCTAGAATATTACACTTTACGTTGTTGAACTGTAGAAAATGCATTTTCATGACATGTAACCTGTGGGTCTCACTGCTTGCGTTAATGTGCTTTATGTATGAGCAGAACTCGGTAAGTTGTGTAGCAAAGTAAGGAGGGATGTCTGTAAGTGGTAACAAGCTGAAAAGGGTTTAAAATAGCCATGGTATATGCAAGCAAACTGGCAAATATAAATACCAAGGGTGGAAGTCAAAGGAGCTGAAGAGTGGTGGTTGCATGATCTTTCTTTTTTGAATAACATCCAGTGTTTCCCTGGATGTTCATTGGCAAGCAAGCTGCAGCAAACATCTTGAAAGAAGGAAGCTGCAAGCTATGGAATCTGCAGTAAAAAGATAAGTACAAAGAAATGAGCTATTTTCCACAAAAAAAAACCCCAAACAAACAAAAAAAAAACCAACCAAAAAACCAACCAGAAAAAAAAAATGCAGAGTCTGTCTTAGTTTTTCACTTCATAGTGTGTTGCTTGGCATTCTGATGGTGTAGTTGGGAGGAGTATAGAAACTGAGCATGCTTTTTCCAAAGTCATGAAAGGTCACTTACAACTGTTCTCAGGTTGCCTTGAGCTGAGAATTGTTGTAGAACCACAGTGTTCTAAATACTGTAAGATTGGCATCCTTCTCAAATGCTTCAGAGTAATTATGGGAGAAGCATTTAGTCTTCTAATGACAAAATTGCTTTGGTTGTGGGATTTTCTTAAACTGAAATGCCAAAATAGTGGCAGAAACAGTTCAACAACAAACTATGCTGGTAAAAACAAACGTTGGCCTTTGTGATGGTAGCTTAACAATAAAATATCAATATACTATTCCTGAAATTGGTGCATAAGGCATGTGCAATCTACCTGTTCAGCTAATTTGCCTATGGAGAACAACCTGGTAACAATGACTCGCTAGCAAGGCATGACTTCATCATTGCCTGTAGATAAAGTAGGAAGGGGGAAACATTTTGAGTACCAACTTTGCTCGTGATTGCCAGGTGAAATAGGTTTCTAATGAGCTGTTTCTATGCTATTAACTTCAAGAATTAAATGCAATTTCTTTAGTCTTCAAAGAGTGTTAATAAAACTATTTCCCTATTAGAGTATGTGGTCTTATAAAAATGTTTCATCGATACAGGTGCACTCTCAGAGAATATCTGGTTTTGCTCTCCCCTCTCTGGTTGCCTATTATCAGAAATCAGAGCATATAGAGCAGGAAATGAATTGGCTGAATTTTCTTGTTCAGAATGTGTCAAGGAAACTAACCAAGTGATACTAACAGGCTGATGAAGATGTGAAATATTTTTATTTTAAGGGTGGTTAGATCCACACTAAGCCAACCTTTTTGTTCTTCCATTACCACCCAGAGTGAGGACTCTGCAAGAACCATAATCTAAATCTGATTTCAATAGCTTCCTCAGTGTACCTTAAATTATGGAGTACTAAGCTTCAAATGATTTTGGTACCGGTAGGTAAGATGGATCAATTATTACTGTGTTAGTATATTAAAAATGTTTAATGGCAATTATGATTTTTGAAAAATATAACTATATATGGAATGGAATGTCATGTTCTAAGGGGAATGTTAATTTAAAGTATCAACTGTAGTTACTGAAAAATAACTACACTTTTCAATGGTCTGTGATTTTAATGGATAATTTAGTTAATAAGAGTTGTTTTATTTATATGCTGTAGCATAGTGGCTTTGGAAGTAGTAAGGACTGAGTAATGAAATGTAATTTAGTATTTTGCTCTTGTCATAACACTTTCACCAAAACAATAGCTCTGGATATCTGTAGTCTCTTGAGAATTGTAGTGTCTCAGCACATCCTAGGTTAATTTGGGGTATAGTTGTATGGTTACATGGATTTCTGTATGCATCCATTCTTAAGAATGGAGTTTCCAGTGATGTTTAATACTACTGATAGTGGATACCAGTCATGCACCTTGATTGGCTGGTCATTGGTAAACCATGTTATCCCAGCGTGCATACTTAGTATCATTGTGTTTTGAAGAGAAAATGATCAGTTAATATCCTTCTGCCAAAAAAACCTGCCTTGTTTTAACCTACATGTTAGGTGCAAGTCTTGACTTTCCTTAAATATGGAGTAGTTTCAAGTGATGATGTGTCTGCTTTTCCCTTAAGCAAGATGCTGCAGTTTAAGAAAACGCGGGTATTTATTGTCTTTTTTTCGTTGGTCAGCAGGAGGTAACTGATGAAAACCTTGAGCTCTTCCGTTCATTCTGAATCAACAAGATTGATTAAGCTTATGTTTTTATAGGGATAACAATGTTACGGAAGAAGATGGCAAACTTCGAAGGGATCCTGGAGATCTTTGCATCTTAGATCTTTGCATCACCCTTCTTTTGTGTTTCTGTAATATGTAGCTGCTTTGGTCCTTGCACAGCGAAGGCTGTAACAAAGTTACAGTTTTTGCATCTTTAATAAACAAATTAATCTTTTGTTGGTTAGCCTATTTGCCCATAGTTGGTTATAAAACCAAGGTTTGTGTCTCATGTTTACTCTTATTGTAAAAGGTCTTTAAGGATGCTTTACGAATCTTGTTTTTCTGATAATTTTTAATAATGTTGCCAGTGTTTGGTGTTTTTTTTTTTTATTCTGAGTAGATTTTCAACTGGTGTACAACTTTACCTGGTTTTAAAGTTGGCTATCTTTCTGTTGAAAGGATTTTCCATGTATGTACCTGTTAACTAATCCCTCCTGTGCAGAGGTGTATTTACTGTTATCTTGATCAATATGAAGATAGTTTCATATAGCCAAAATGTTTACTTCAAGAGCATTCATAAACCTTCTGCTCAAGTGTCAAATACGTAAGCTAGCTAAACTTACATAGTAAAAAAACAAACAAACAAAAAACCAAAAACCAACAAAACACAAAACCCCACCCCTACTGCCAAAAAACCAAATAAAGGATTGGAAACTTAGCTTGCATTTTTTCATGTCAGCCTCCTTCTGTCCTTTCAACGTTAGGCTATTACTATTTCCATGTTAATATACAGAAAATGAAGTAAGATGCTAAAAAAACCCAATTCCTGAGACCAGTGGGTTTGTCTCCATATGGCAGAAGTGTGTAACACAGGCATTTCTTTGGGACTGTTTTTTTTTCCTTTGTTTTTAATTTTGTTACAGTTAGTCAGGTATTGAGCTCCTGTAGTCAGACTGTGGAGACTAATAGTCAACAAGTTTCTTTCTAGCCCTATCTCTCTCAGAGTTAAGGGGAAGAGTTGGAAAAAGAACTGGGCCATGTCCTGTTGTGCCTGTAAGCTGTAGGGTAACCTGAGAGTTGGGGTGAGGCGATGGGGTAGTAGGAGATGTTCCATGAAAGTAACTTTGAAAACCTCAATTTCTTAGATCCACTACTAGTGTACGTCTAGTGCATCTGACATTCTACAGCACAGCTGGTACTTGGGTTTTCAGTCATTTGCTTGCTCTAAGGTTCAGTATTAGGGAACTACTTGTGTTCATCTGCAGAGAAGTATTCTTGAACACTCATCCTAAATAGACTTTTCTTTTTGACTGTTTTCTTTTGGTTTTTTTTTTTTTTCAATGGTGATGAAAATCAGGGGGTTTTGGAAGGATCTTTTGCCTTAGCAGCAGTATAACAAGTCACTTTTCTGATTCAATCTCCTTCTTTAGTATACCTAATAAATTGACCATATTTTCTTTCCATCTGAAGTCACAGCATCCAGATCGATCAGAGGTATTGCCTTGCTTTGACTGAAACCTCTATTTTGTTGTGCAAGACTACATTGTTGTTTCTGTGTAGGTCTTTGTATTGTATTTGTGGTAGCTCTTTTCTGTGTTTAATAGAGTAATAAAAAGAAAACTAGCTTTCAGTTTAATGGAAGATACCAACAGCTGGGAAAAGCCCTTTTCTGTCTCAACCTGAAGTTATTTCAACACTTTATCCTAAAGCACTTAGGTAAAACTTTACAGTCATGAAGCTTTGGGCATTGTGTTTTGTCTTTGCATTGCCAGTAAGATTCTTCCACAAAAGGAGATAATTTCAGGTTTTTTAAGGTGTTTAAAACCCTTAAACTTGCTTTTTACTTTCCTTAAATCTCCTGCTTTTAAGTCGTATTTTGCACAGAAGGTAAGCTTAATTATGATGCTGTTCACTGATTCTTGAACACACTAAGATATTTGATATAGGAAAATTTTGGAGGAGAGGATAAGTACTCACAAATCTTGTACAAGTCAGCAACAGACAAAAGATAGAAACTTGCTGCCAAGCCCCTGTACAAGGTAGAAAAGACAGATATCTAGTTGATGCTGCAGTTCGCACTGGAAGCTTTCTGCTTGTAGTAGCATCTGGACGCAGTGATGTGCTGTGATGACCCAAATTTCTTGTAGTAGTTGGGTGAATCCAAGTTCCTCACTCTACTCCAAACTGATCTGTACAGACTGTGTGGGTCCCTTTCATCAGTTCTTCTACAGTTTCAGTTCTGGGAATTTTTTCCTCTGCACATAGTGTTTCTTCCTAAGTCTTATAAACCACTGCTTCAGGGTAGAAGAGAGAGCAGAATTGTCTGCGTGCCATATATGTAGCACTGAATTGCGTAGTCTTCATAATATACTTATCTATATATATACAAACATATATAAATTAGAAACCTCTTTTCCCCCATTGCCTTGCATTAGTAAGTTGTTGAATGGGGGAGTTGCTGCATCAGCTCTGGTGTTTGTAGAGCTCTGGGACTCTGCGGACTGTCATTAACATTACTTAGTTGTTCTGTAGTAATATACATGGAATTATGAATGTCAGTTGCAACCTTGTGTTTCACTTTTAGAGTTTGCAGTTGAACAATTTTATTTTTTTTTTTCCTCTCAACGTTAGCTGCTCTGGCTTTAGGTACAAGTGCAATTTGCACTTGCGTTTCTCAGATTTTTCAGTAAGGTGCACACAACTGAGAGAACTTCTGTCATTACTGCTGTCATCTTTTTGGCTGCTGAACGCCGGTTACACAACAGCAACAGGAAATCTAAACAAATTATTCTGGGGAACTAAGTACCAGAAAGTTAGTGTCCTTTTCTTAGTCTTAAATTTCTCATCCTTCAAAGATCCACGTTTATAACCATGATTTCTGTGGATCATTACAGTTAAATCTTTTTCTTCCCTTTCTGCCCTGTTTGCCTCAGAGTAGTTTTTCATGCTTGCTACTTCAGGTGAATGAGAATAGGGATGCAGGTGCAATAAGTACTGAAAGGAAACTTGTTTTGGCTTATGATGGGTGGCCAAGCCTAATAACCTAAATGTTTGCCCTACTTTCTATAGGAAAGTAGCTTTCTTTAATAATTCAGGTGGTGTTATAGGAGTTATTGTTTTGCAAATTAGCTTTGAAGCCTGTCATAGTTTAACCCTAGCTAGTAATTAAGTACCATGAAGCCATTTGCTCACTCCCCCCTCACCGAGAGGGATGGGGAGGAGAGCTGGAAAGGAATGTAAAACTCAAGGGTTGAGATAAGAACAACTTAATAATTGAAATAGAATAACAACGAAAGAACAATAATAACGATGATAATAACAGTTACAATGAAAAGGGCAAGGAAAAGAATAAATTCCAGAGGGAAAGGAAGAAAGGAACACAGGGCACACAATGCAACTGCTCACCGCCTGCCAGCAGATGCCCAGCCCCTCCCTGAGCAACAATCTGCCCACCCTGGCCATCCCTCCAGGTATATACACCTGGGCATGACATCCCATGGTATGGAATACCTCTTTGGCTAGTTCGGGTCAACTGCCTTGGCTGTGTCCCCTCCCAGTTCCTTGCGCCCCTCCAGCCTTTTTGCTAACAAGGCGTGAGGAACTGAAAAGTCTCACATCAAAGCCAAAACAGAGCACCGCACTAGCTCCTTCAGAAGATAATTAAGTCCATCCCCGCTGAAAACAGGACAAAGCCTAAAACTGATTGAAATACATATGTGTGTAGTTATTTGGCTTCATAGTAATTACTTAAAATTGTCGTGTTTTCTTGCATGAATGTGCTAATAGACTCATGTGTATACAAGTTGTAACTGCTAAGATGCAGTTTTACTGCAAAATTGCAAAGCTGAGTAAGTGATGCTGAAAAAGAAAGGATGTGCAATCCCTTAGCTTGATAATCCTGTATCTTGTGGTAATAAGTAATGCATTTACTTAACTGCTTAAATGGAAAAAAAATAGTGACTGAAATGATGCAGGTTCTTCTGTTTGAAAAGCTTTGGAAGTTTCTGTGATGTTAGTCTCAGTTACGTTCAGTCATAGTCATATATGCAATATTGCAATGAGTGAGAGTCTTATTACACATGATTTGCAAAATAAGTACCAGGTTGCCTTGTTCTTTGCATGTTGTCCTGTGGTCAGATAAATGGGTACTATGCAAAAGAAGGACAGAACTTGGACCTGAGAGAAAATGAAATTAAATGGAGTAGTTGGGTATCAGTGTTGCTCTGTGCACCTAAATTTTGCTGTAACTTAACATTATGACCCAACAGCATGCACAATGAAGTTCGGTCATACACAAGTTCAGTGATGATTTTGTTAATCAAGAATGTTTCCCAGTTTCAGGAAATTACTATTAAAGAATAATGGAAACTAGAGAAAAACTTTGTGTCTTCTAAAAGCAAGTGTAAATGTGCCGTGACTGCTTTGACAACTCATATAGAATAGCATAAATGAACTGAAGTGTGACTGCGCCCTCCTGAAATGATTTGTTTAGAACGCTTTCTGAAATGTGTGTTGAAACATGAGAGCTCTTGTTACTGAAAGGTTTGAATGGTGAAGTGTAGTGATATCAGGTCTTGTGGTTTGGAGGTGATGTCAAGTGATCTCATGATTGTAGCAGAATTTCTGGAAGTCTTTAAATGGTGTTTTAATGCCCCTAGTAAGAAGTCATGTGGATTATTTTTAATAGGTCTTTTTTCTCCATCTAGAAAGTGTCGGGGTCATTCTTTTCCTGTATGGATAACCTCTCAGTCACCTGTTTTAGAATAAGCAGGGTTTGTTTCAATAAAAAGCTGATTTATATCTAGAACATCCCTATTGAAAAACTGTCATTTTTATAAACTTTTTTAAGCTGCCCTGATTTAATTTGTAGGCTGCTGACAAACTCATATCAACAGTTATTTGTTCTCGTATCTTTTCTTCAGTAAACTTGATTTAAGAAAATATGAAATTCCTTTATCTTCCTTTAATATGTATAAATGATGTAAAAGTTAAAACCCTTAGTGATCCGTAGTGGATTCTACTACATAATTTAAAAAAATTAAAATCCCATACAAGTCAAGACCATAGAAGGCTCACTTTAAGTTTTAGACTAGGGCATGTTCTGTCAGGGTTTTTTTGTGAAAAATTTCTTATTTTTCTTCAAGAGAAATTATTTTCTTAACTAGTCTAAAATGCATTCATGATACTCTCAAAGGACAAGAGTAAAGAATTTTATGTTTAACAACTTTAAAATGAGAATAGATGCATTTCTTGTTGTCCTGGATGCTACTAGTGTGCTAGCTTGCTGGGATGCTCTTCCAGGAGTTCCAAACAAAAACTAAGTCCAGAAATTACATTACTGAACTTGCCAGTGTTTTCTGATAACTATGTAAATCTCTGGCAGAGAGTATTTATCAGATATGTGTGCTTCTTTCAGTTAGTCTTTCCTCAAAAAGTAGAGATTTGCTTATTTAATATTGTGGCCTAGGTCTTCAAATAAGGGTATTTTGTGGTATTTTGAGAATTTCGGAACCTTCATTTCTGAATTTAGGAAGTGGAATCCAAGGGAAGGGAGTTTAAAATAGCAACTCTGAGATTAAAGACATCAAAATTCACATTAGAAAATGTAATAACTTTGTTAATGCTATCTAAAGAGCAGTCATTTAATTACTGTTACTGAAACCATATCGATAATGCAATTAAATGCATTTGTTTTATGCAATTAAAGTTGCCCAAGCAACTTTACTATTGGCATTTTCTCTTTTGTGTGTTTATTGTCACCTTTAAAGTTATTGTGAAGAATTTCTACTCAGATGTATCATACTGTATTGTGTTTAATGAATAGATTAAGGTGGTAGCTCACTGGTGTGTGCCCTATATCCTATACTGAGAGGTATGCATGGCCCTCGTGGCGGGGAGGGAGAGGTTTGGAGCAGATAAAGTATGTGTCCAACAGTGGTACTTGATATTCTGAAGAAGTGTCAGAAGACCCTTGAGTGGTTGGTTATCTCATGACTTAGAGGCTGCAAGTTGGTTTCTATTGCATCAGCACAATGTATCAGATTCTCAGAAATGCTGAAAAGGTTTCCCCATAAATGTGGAATAGTCAGGTCCAGCAAGATTTGTGTGCTGGACGTTCATCACTGTGGTGCTAGTCAGAGTGAAAACAAGGAGTCATCCACCTCAGGGTTCGAGTTCCTCAATTCACATCTTCCTTGGTCTGGCATCCTGGGGGGAAGTTGCATTGAAACTTTAATATCAATTCAAGAAACTCGGAGAGAAAGGGAAAACTGAGAGGAAATTATGCTCTTCAGGTGTGTTCTCTGCAGTAGGTGTGGCTGTAATATCTGTTACATCTTTAATTTTTGCAGTGACCACTTGTAGACTCGTCATTTATAGTGCTGCTCTGTGAATTCAGAGTTACATCTTGGGTATGTTTAATGAACAGATTTTGTGCTCTGCAAAAGACTACGAGCTGACCAAGTTCTTCCTGTTATTTATTTACCTTTGGCTAACCAAAACCTGCAGCTGGTTCTCAACACAAGTGCTCACATTATCATGTTATGATGAGCATTAGATATAACAAAAATGATCAGTCTTTTGACTGCAACTATTCATAGCACTTGGCCAGCACTTCAGCAGCTTAAACTGCCTCACAAGGAATTGCCCCTGGACTGACAATTTCTTTGGAAGTTTGTGGCCTCTTCTGCCACTGTTAGACCCAAGTACTAAATGTTACTATTTGTGTTTATACCACAATGCTCTCCTTACCCTATCATATTCTCCATCAAGGATTCTCATAAGCACTTTTCTTTCCCATAAGTATATAGGAAATAAATTTATTTCCAGTACGTTGCTATTGCAAAAAGAAAGACTTTGTTCTGTCCTAGACATACTGAGACTTCGCACTCATGATTAAGCCTGTCATTCTTTTTCTATGGTTCCTCTGCTGCGAATACCAAACTTTTTTGTTTTCTTTTATTTTATTATCTATCTGCCCACAGCAAGTGGGATTCAAACATTGTCTCTTCTGGGTTTGTCCTTGCTCTTTTCAGTAAACCGAAAGTACTCAGCATCTGTCAATATTTGTGGCCTGCCTAAGAAAACAAGGAATTCATGTTTATTCATATCTAGGCAGATTAGGTGCAAGTTCCAGATGGAAGCCAAGAGAGATAACTGAGAAAATTTGGTTAGCGCTTCTGGTGAAAATAGCCTGATACTGACCCTAAGCACAAGAGAGACTTATTCTGTTTCCCGTAGCCAACAGTGGCCTGTTAGATGACAGTCAGGTCACTTTGGGAGATTCTCAGTATGTCATGTTCTTTAGTCCTAACCTATCTGCATGTACATGGTGGTGTTAAGTGGTGTGTGTTAGGTTTCATCTATGGCTGTTATCATGATGTTACACAAGATAGCCTGTCCAAGCATATATATCTCTTCAGCTATTGTGAATGAAGTAGCCATGGTCCTGTGCTGTGTTGTATATGAACTCACTTGGTGTCTAGGCAGTTTAGACTTCAGAGAGAGTGTTCTCAATCTTATCCCCATTGATGATGTCTGTTACAGATGCCCGAGAAGTAAGTTAGAGTATCAATTAGAATCTCTCTGAATTGTGTTACCTCCAAAGGATTTCTAAGTTTTAAATTAATACTTCAATACTGAGGACTTACAAATCTTAAAATATTATAGTTTATTCTAAGGAATTTTGGTCAGTCACTACGCTTTCTCAATAAGTAGGTAATATTTCCTCTTATTTCCCATTTGTATGAAGGCACTGAATTTTTGAAAATGGCAGCATCTAATGATGTTTTGTCCCATTCTTGTTACTGCGGAACTGGCCTTCAGTGTTGTCAGAGCATGGCTGGAAGTCAGATCTCTGTGTCAGATTTCATTTGTCACGTTATTTTCTTAGACCATATAGTACTACATTTTAAACCAAATATAATATGACCCTACTGCTTAAGAAACTACACTTCTTACCTATAATAGCATAGTCTTTATTTTGCTTTAATATTAAGACAGTAATCCTGATTTCCTTTGATCAAGAAAGCCAATGAGATCAATGTACTTATGTAGTGAAACTGAATTCTTAATTTATCAAGTCAATCTTAGAATTCTATTTGATTCAGTCAAGCTGCTTTTCCAGTATTCTTGAAAACATACTCCCTTCTGCAAAACAAAATGATTGAATATCTCAAGTTGGAAGGCACCCATAAGGATCACTGCATCCAGCTCCCTGCTCCTCACAGAACAACCTAAAACTAAATCAGATGACTAAGCGCGTTGTACCAGATACTTCTTGAGATCTTGACAGGCTTGGTGTCATGACCGCTTCTCTGGGGAGCTTGTTCCAGTGACTGACCCCCCTGTCAGTGAAAAATCTTTTCTTAATATCCAACCTGAACTTCCCCTGATGCAGCTTCATTCCATTTCCTTGTGTCCTTTCAACTGGTCACCAGAGAGAGAACATCAGCACCTCCCCCTCCACTGCCCACCTTGAGGAAGTTGTAGACTGTGATGAGGTCACTCCTCAGCCTTGTCTTCTCCAAGAAGAACAAACCAAGTGACCTCAGCTGCTCCTCGTAAGTCTTGCCCTCGGGGCCTTTCACAATCTTGGTTGCCCTCCTCTGGACACACTCTAATCATTTGATGTCCGTCTTCTGTTGAGGCGACCAGAACTGCACACAGTGTTTGAGGTGGGGCTGCACCAGTGCAGTGTAGAGTAGGACAGTCACCTCCCGCGACCACCTGGCTATGCCGTGCTGGATGCACCCCAGGACGTGGTTGGCCTTTTGGCTGCCAGGGCACACTGTTGGCTCATACTGAACTTGCCATCAACCCAGGCCCCAGACCTCTTTGCACAGAGCTGCTCTCCAGCCTCTTATCCCCTCCCCCACCTCCTCCCCCCCCACAGTTTGTGTGTATAACCATGATTGCCCATCCCAGGTAGAGAATCCTGCAAAACAACAACAACAACAAAGCCCTGGTATGCTAGCTTGGTCAAGTTTAATCCTACAACATTCCTTTTCCTTTGTGGCTCAATGTTGATTCAGGACAGATTGTAGGAGAAGAGGCAATTCTGTGTGTGCCATAAAGCAACTTCTAAAATTAGGTAATTTTTATTTTCTGAATGTAGATATGTTTTCAAAGGTTATTAGAGGGACATTAATTGGCAATAGATTTAACAATATTTCTGTCTTAAGATTTTCGTTTAATGGTTTCTCATTTATTTCGTGTTTAATGGTTTATTTATTTCAGCTTTTGAGAAAAATAAAACGCTCGTTAAACTAGTTCACATTTCTTAGTATCAGTAATTTGCAGTCTTGTACTGTTCTAATAACAAATGACATTAAACAGCACTATCTTAAGCTAGCAGGTAAGTACTCTGTTAGTGCTTCAGGAAAAAGGCGGATTTATAACTTGTTTTGTGGCTTTTCCTAACTTTAGATGGATTTTTCTTCTATAAAACATGTCAAGTTTATTTCTGCATTCCACTTGTTGAAATGACAAATGAAAGGTACAAACACTTTCTTATTTTACAGGTCAGCAGCAAGGACAGGATGGAATGAAAGTACAACAAGCCACAATAGCTCCTGTTACTGTAGCAGTAGGTGGCATTGCTAATGCAGCAATTGGTGCTGTTAGTCCTGATCAGATCACACAAGTGCAGCTGCAGCAAGCTCAGCAGGCTTCTGACCAGGAAGTGCAGCCTGGCAAGAGACTGAGAAGAGTTGCCTGCTCGTGTCCTAATTGCAGAGAGGGAGAAGGAAGGTAAATGTAAATTTTACCAGTATGTATTTGGGCACCTTATCACCACTTGCCTCATTTGGGCATGAGATTTTCTTATATTGCCTACATTTTTAATGATTCTATTAAAAAGTATGTTTGTGTATTTCTTTTTAGACAGAGGATTATAATTGCCTCTGTTAGCATGAAATATATTTTCTAATACCTAGCAAAAAAACCTGTTTAAATTGATCTTTTTAGAGGCAGCAATGAGCCAGGAAAAAAGAAGCAACATATCTGCCATATTGAAGGATGTGGAAAAGTTTATGGCAAGACATCTCATCTTCGAGCACACCTGCGCTGGCATACTGGTGAAAGACCATTTGTATGCAACTGGATTTTTTGTGGCAAGCGATTTACAAGGAGTGATGAGTTACAAAGACATCGAAGAACCCACACAGGTTGGTCAGCCCTCTCTGTATGCATAGTACAGCAAGTCTGAATCATAGTGGCCATGGTTACACACTGATGTCAAAGTTCTCACTTATTAGGATCTCTGAAAACTACTTTTAAACCTAAATAAATTAATTTTGAGAGAGAGGAAGTGGTAGATGTCAGTTTTGATCAATTCAAACTGTGAAATCAAATAAATCAGATCTGTTCAAACTGTTCTTCTGTACCTATGCTAGAAAAAGATGACTTTCTTCACAGATAGGTGATGCGCAGTAGCTAGTGTCTGATCAAAATTTGACAAATTTAGATCAGGCATGCAGAATTGGCCGTGGACCAGGGTCATCATTTCCTCACTTGGACTAGCTCAATCCTTAAGAAACTTACTGACCTCGTCCGTACATCTGAGTTTGTGTTCTCATGAAGTTTCATAAAGTTTCAAGTGAGAACTGATAAAGCAAGTTCTCTTAACTGTTCATATTGGAAAGATGGACCTCTTAGAAACCAAAATTTTATCAGCCTTCATATTTTTAGCCCCCAGAAGGTGTCTACCTGTCATTCCTCCCCTCCCAACTTTACAGCATCAGCAGAGAGCACTTGAAGCATAAGTGCTAATTACATTTGTATGTAATGTATGCATGTAATGTAATGTATACATTAGTAGGCTGAATTTCTATTTTGACATAGATTTCATGCATCCTCATGGAACTTTGGGATTCATGTTTCCAAATTCCCTTCTCATCACTGTAATCTAAATAGCAGTTTTGCTATACTTTGTTATCAAGTCGTTCTTTCAGGGCTTTTACCTCTCCTTCTCTGCCAGGTTTTTGGAAGTCTATGAAAATTCTCTGGTGACCTGAAATTCAAACATCTCGCCAGATAATCATAGCATAGCAAATATTTGTTGCAAATATTTCAGTAGTGAAGCGTAGATTGCAAAAAGCCTATGACTAAACTGATCACACCTGGAGATTAGACAGGTAGAGAAGAAAATATATTATTTTAACGAGACTTCATATGTTGAATAGAAAAGGGTCAGATTCAAATGATTAAGCAGTGTTCAGTGCTCTCCTTCAGTAACATTTTGGTTTTGTTCTTCTTTTAAAAAAGGTGAAAAGAGATTTGAATGCCCAGAATGTTCTAAAAGGTTTATGCGAAGTGACCATCTCTCAAAACACGTCAAGACTCATCAGAACAAGAAGGGTGGTGGAACAGCCCTAGCTATTGTTACCTCAGGAGAACTGGACTCTTCAGTTACTGAGGTTCTTGGTTCTCCAAGAATTGTCACTGTTGCTGCCATTTCTCAAGATTCAAACCCAGCAACCCCTAATGTTTCAACAAACATGGAAGAATTCTGAAAGGATCATTTCTATGGACGCCTAGTGCTGCACTTAAGTTTACATACCTTTCAGGATATGGGAGTGGGCTGGTAAAGTGGATTACAGAGCAGGAAATCATGTTTTCAGTCATGACTTCTGTAAGTGTTCCAGGTTGGAGGGTCAGCATGGGAAGTGTACACCGGTGCAACAAGACAAAAATTTCAAAAATACAAACAGCGCAAATTGATGTACTAGATAAACAGATGGGGGAATATTATTTCCATACTGTACTTTTTTAGTTATATGTCTGTATATCATGTAATGATTTTAAATGAACTTTCCCCTGCTATTTTAGCATTGTATGTTAACGTGTTTATAAAATCAAGATAATATCAATGTAAAACAGGGTGGACCTTGACTAGGATTAATATCATTTGATGAAGGTACTTTGTTTTTAAAATAAATTTGTTATATTTTCATGAGAGCATCCTTTTCCCATAAGGCATAGCAAAACTAATACAGATTGAACAATAGTGGAAATATTTTAGGTTTTTGCTCAGTCCGTAGAACACATCAGTTGATTTTGGCCGTCTTTTCTCAAGTTTTGGAATTACTCAAATAGCAGCTGGATGATGCATGCTGCAAAGTGGTTCTGAGGTGGACCTCAGATTAATTTTGACCACTACATTATAGTAGTGTGTTATAAATGACAATCAGTGAGTTCTAATTCCTCTCTTTGTTTGGAGAGCTAAGGTTATGTAGAATAGTGTATACAGTAGGAAAGACAAAGCATAGAAAGATATTAATGTAAGATTTTACAAAAGTAATGGTATCTTTATGTAGGATGAAAAATTAATATGGCAATTTTTGTGTCAATTTTTGGAATTTCATTTCATATATTTTAAAACATCTGTGGTCCATTTCTAACTCATAGGTAACATGAATGATAAAACCTCGATTTTAAATATTTAAATGTTTTTTTTAATTTAAATGTTTTTAAATTTTGCTAGAATTCATGGAAATTAATCAGACAATTGAGTGTTGTAGCTCATTCTCCAGTATCTTCTCTCTGTAAATACTAGTTTATTATATTGTGGTTGATGTGCTGGGTTCTTTATGCTTTGACTTAATAGCCAAAGAAAAGAATTAATTATCACATTTTAACCAAAAAAAAATACTTAAAGTAAATGTTTTCTCTCTTTTCCCCTAAATATTACTGTCTTTATTTTCTCTTCAAAGTTAATATGTGGGCTGGTAATAAATATCTGTTACCTATCAAATTGTACATTGAGCCTCCAACCACAAAGCAGACTGGGGAAAGAGGAATTTAGTTATCTTTTTACCACACAATTTTTGACTTCAAAGCTTGATTACATTCTCAGATGTGCCAGTTTGATAGGAATATAGAGGAAATGAAAAACAACAAAAACAAACTGCATTTTCTATGTGACAACTCCAGTATGTACAAGGAGGAAAGATGGCCAAATATTTCATACTCAGGATTTTTAATTACTTCCCATAGACATAAATGTAACCTTTTACACATGCAGTCATTTGGTAATAATTCTCATGACCAGTTTTTAAAAAGATTTCTATACCAAAATATTTTTGATGTAACTAAAGGAAGTACAGTGCAAAAAGGATAAGTTGGTTTTTTTTTCCCTGCAAATCACAAAAGGAAGAATGTGTTTGGTAGCTGTTGGTTTGAGAGACATAACAGCTACCTTGTGCATTCCCTCACAAAACATATACTTCTCATCTGAATACTTTATCAATCTTGTGGTGTTTTCTGTATTTTTGAAGCAAGAGAAATACCAATCATTGTTTACACTGTGTACACTTTAGGCCAGCCCTTTGTAGCAAAATACTAAGCTGAAGGTATTTTATACTTTCAGTTTACATAAAAAGCTTTGAGATTAAAGAAAAACAATTTTACACTGTGGTTAAAAATTTCAAGTTTCTTAAAGCTTTTGTAGACTTGTAACAGAGTCTTTAAATTTTAGTTGGGTTTTGTACATTATTTTGTATATTTTATTTAAAGTACTCTTAACTGATGTATCTGGATTTAAAACATCAGAATCAATTAGATGTTACATTTAATACAGATGAACATTAGGTAGTATTAACTGTTAATTTTATTATATAGGAAATGAAACGTCAAATATATATTTTATCATTATGCTTCACAATCAGTGCTATAAATTCTTCTAAAGAAGAAGTTTCCTAATATTAATATCATGTTTCCTAGAAGTTAACAATTTTTGTAAACTGAAGTTACGAGCATTCTGCACAGCCATTTCATATATAATTTTTTCATGCATACTTATGTATGCAGATAGGAAACAAGTCATTTTTAATCTGCAATGAATCCCTATTATAGATGTATCAAAATCTAAATCTGGTTGGCTTCATAGCATCTCAAGTACATTAACTTGTGTTAGCAGGTGCACATTTTACCGCTGGAATTAGAAACATTTTGACAGTCTGTTCTGCATACCATTCTGAATCCACTTTTCTGTCTTAAAAGGATCGTAAATTTCAATGTCCTTTATTTGACTCAGTGGGATATAGCTGTTGTAAGTAATAGGGCACAGATGTGCAGTAGTATCTTGTTTAATGGCATTTCACTGTTCATTCCCTTTGCCACCATTAAAATTTTTGCTTTATTGTAATTATCAGTGCAAAGTGTATTTACCATGGTAGAACTCCAGTGTTAGAATAGTTTTTTTCTTACAATATACTTTCTTTGGTTAGGTTTGTGTATGTGTTGCCGATTACATTAGAAATTGGTGTTAAGTCATTATTTATCACATTCTTTCACGAGAGCAGTAATAAAAGTGTGTAATCTAGGAGAAAAAGTTAATTTGTCAAAGTTAAGTAAGCATGATGTTTAGGTCCTATTTTTCAATTTTATAACTGTTTTATTGCAACAATATTTGTATTTAAGTCTTCATTTTAATGCCTTGTGGTGTTTTTTATGCATGTCACTGAATTGTCATCCTGCAAGAATTGATGTGCAGCATAGGGTATTAAATCTACATAATGATTTTGAAACAGAAAAATAGTTGATGGTAAAAATGTAAATGTTTTGCAAAAATTCCTTATAAAAAAAGTTTTGTAGTAATATTCACTTGTAAATTTTTCTAAAAAAAAAAAAAAAAAAAGAAAAGGAAAAAATGAGAGTAACATTTCCCCACATCTAGAATTTAGAAATTAATTCTGCCAGCAAAGCCTGTAAGGCATTAATTTGACACTTTTACAATGCTGATTTGTATAATTTTTTGGTGGGTTTGGAACTAAAATCATGTACAAGTTGTTGCCTGCAATAACATTTTGCAAGTAACCTATTAAAATTCCCTTGAGTTTAAAAGGTTTCTTCATTTAATTACTTTCAATATAAAGCAGCAATAAATTATGTTTGGGTGATAATCTGTTTATCAAGAAGAACACTAGAAAGCAAATGCTTCTCAATGGGGAAAGGTTGGCAGCAGCTTCTGGATTTGTGTAATTAAGACCTGTACTTGCTGGTCAGCGTTTCCCAACTGGCAGACTCCCAGCAGGGAATTAAACCAGCAGATTCTAGCTCAGCATGAATTCTGTGGGGTTTGTTCAGCTCTTGCAAATGGAAGTTAATGGTTATTCCTGAACGTACCAAAGGAAGAACTTTTCTAAGGTAAGGAGTATGTACACACACACGTGCGCACACAGAAAAATAATTAATAATAATAAAAGAAAGATAATTCCGTTTGAGAGTGAGAGAAATGAAGTGGCACGATTGTGTTGCAGACAGGGAATGAATAAAACAAACAGAAATTTGAAAGTACTGACTTCAACTCGTAGAAAATACATTGAGCTTTTCTTAGTGAAATGTTAACAGGTTCCTGCGTTGTGTTATATTAAAATAACTGATGGTATATTACATTGCTAATTATAATGCTATACTACTTTTTTTCTTAATAATTTCTATGGTAAGCCTTGCCATACTTTTGCAGTGAACAAGCAGTAGTATTTCACAAACGAAGAAATAAATGTAGAATCACGTATCGTTTAGGTTGGGAAGACCCTTAAGATCCTTGAGTCCAGCTGTTCACCTAGCACTGCCAGGTCCACCATTAAACCATGTCCTCAAGTGCCACATCTACACTGAAGAAGACCACTTGCTTGTTCCATCTTCCAAAAGAAGATTGAATTTTAAAAGTTGGCTTCTAGCCTTGTACTGCAAGACAGAATAATCTTTCTTCTTTCCTAATGGAGACCTAAAATCAATTATCTTTATTGTATGTTTGATTAAATACCTGTTTAATTTTGTCTCATTAACCTCTATTTGAATGCAATGATTCTAATGTCATACAAACTTAAGCTGAATGATGTCATAATTCAAAGTAACTGTATCTGGCCAACTAATACATCTGTTGGCCAATCCTTCAGTATTGTGGCACTGGCATTTTTATTGTTAATAAATACATGGGGTTTTGAAGCAGTTTCTAGGTTATTGTTAAGAGTAGTCTTCCACTTAACACAGCCATCATTGTACAGTATCAGAAAACGTAACAAAATCTAAGGATGTTAAGGATGAATATACATGTTGCATTTTACCCTTTCAGTCCTTTAAATGTGATTATTCTACTCTGTGAAGCAAAGTGTAATACCGAATTGACTCATTTCTTCTGCAGCTTTAAATTCAGTACCATTGCTATAATTTTCTGAAATTTTACATTTATTCCACTAGCTTAATTTTGTGTCTAGCTAGATAGCAAATAGCTTGGTGTTTCTTCTCTATGTAATGTTCATATTTAAATCATACTGAACTTCCTGCTGTCACCTTCACTTCCTTATGCTACCCATGTCCCTTTCCTTTTCCTTCCCCCAAAGCTACTTGCATCGTTTCCAGATACCCTGAGACTTCCAAATGCTCGTAGAAATACTGTGGGGGCCAACGGCCAGCACACACCACCTTTGCTAGAGTAACTGTTGCAGGGAGAGGACAGCAGGGTACCTCTTCTAGCAGAAGTGCTTCACTCTAGAAGTGGCCAGACATCATTACCGGCAGCAAGACTGGAGATGTAACTAACCGATACGACTGTCGCTAAAGGCGCTTTCTTCAACTTGGTAACCCACCGTGAGCCGGGGGATTTGGTTCCCTGCGGCCACTCCATAATGCAAGCTGTTTACCATTAACAGAAATGTTGTAAGGTCCCTCGTTTTGCCATGGAATTGTCCGTCTCTTCTCCAGAAGTGTTTGGGATAGAAGATGTATAGCTTGCAAAGGATTTTTAACAGGCTCTGATATTTGGGAATTGTTCAAGTGAAACGTTTCTTCAAATCGTGCCACTAGTATTGCTGAGGTATTTTTTTCTGTCTAGGGTTTGGTTTTTTTTTGGCTTGTTGGGTGTTCTTTTTAGCAAGGATCAAAACCTGCCTGCTCCTAAATTGCCAGATTAAGGAACGTAGGCATTTCTTTGACTTACCTGAGCAGCAGTGTGCTATGTAAGACAAATACATATCTATAATATGTATATCTATAATGTGTAGATTCCAAGCTTTGCCTATCATTTATACTTTCATGTATGGAAAATGCCTAGCCTTGAACCATTTAAAAACTTCTTACGGTGATGTTTTTAGCACAACTTTTTGTTAAGACAATAAAAATTATGTCAACCTTTAGACTTTCCCCTAGGAAGAAACCCTTTCTGTTCTAAAATGAAGTGTATTGGAGACCGTGAGTATTCAGAGGTTCCTTTACCAGCAATACATTTTACAGCATTTCTAGAATTTTTCACTTTCTGGCATCTGTCTCCAGTGCTGTATCCTAGCCTAGGTTTCCATTAGTACCTCTCTTACTGCATTCTCAGACGCTATAGCTTTTTATTTTAATTTCTTGCTGAAACTATTGCAGAAACACATAGACTGGACAAAAGAAGTACTTTGTCTCAAATATTTATTTTGGAAAACACTTTTGGAAAGTATTTGAGCGAGGTCTCTGTTCCATCCCCACATATTATGGAAGCATAGGCCAGGGTAGAGTGTAAAATGGAATATAAATTTGCAGGGCAGAGGACGTTTCTCAAAAAATGTTTGTATTTCTGGTCTGAAATTCTGTTAAGTGTTAATTTTTAAGCTGTTTGAAGTTCAATGCATAGCACTGTGTCACTTGCATGTATTTTAAAGGAAAGTTTGGGACAAATTCCAGGAAAAGCCCCATCTCAAAGCTGGCTGACCTTTTCGTGTTGACATGTTTGTCAAAGTTTTGGATGATTTTTAAAACAACTAAAAACAAGCGTTAAGAGAAGCATGCTCTCCATAGACTTGGACACGTTTAGAACTTAAAAAAATGTGATGAAATTAATGAGGTATTGATTTACTTTCACAGCTCAACTTGATGACTTAAAAGTCCTGTGGGTAGGTGAGGCGTGTGTCTGCCAAGTGATGCATACGCACCTTTCAGGAGTTACTTGAAAGATTTTTGAGTTTGTCCATCAGCACATACATAAAACACTACCTTCTTCCTAACTCCTTTTAGTCAGTTCCACTTCAGTCTTACAAATACATATCCTCTGCTTACAGTTCTAAAAATCTAAGGAATACATAGAATTACACAGGTAGGTGGAACAAAGCCAAGAAAGTGAAAGCCAAACCGAGAGAATTAACATTTTCTAGGCACATATTTTACTTTTATCTTGTTACATTTTTTACTTAGGCATGCCAAGTTTTCATCACCTTCTTTTGTCAGTTCCTAACAGGAAACTTCCATAACTAGATGTGGAAGAAGTGTTTATTTAAAGGAAAAAAAGGTAGCTAGAACTTCGCCAGGATTCTGGTTGGTGTACCTTTTCCCCCTACAGTCTTAGCTTTCTATCGACAGCTGCTGTTAAAGCTTACTGCTGCTGGTGAAGTGCAAAATGGTCAAAATAACTGAAGGAGGCAAGAGTTACTTGAGAGTGGGATGAGAGGGATGAAAAAATATCTAATTAGCAGAAAAGAGGGTGATATAAAAGAGTAAATTAGAAAACAGGAGAATAAAGAACAGGAACAAACCTGAATGGGATCTAGAATGATAACAGAGGAGTAGGAAAAGTAGTAGTTCCCATTTTGAGCTAGAAGGAGGTGGAGAATACATAGGATTGTCCCTTTGCAAATACACTTTTTTTTAATGCTTTTGACTGGTCGTGCACATGATGCAGGCAGCTTCTTGCTATTTTGATGAGCAGCATCAGTAACTGAGTACTCAGTAGACTCACTGCTAAAAGTTGTTTAAAAGTGGAAATCCTTGTTAGTGTTTATTTTTCTAAACTGCTGGATTTGCAGGCACAGTGGAAATACATTATAAGTAGAGTCCCCTGGGAGCTGTGCATGGACATAGTAAATGTCAATCATCCTGGATCTGTTACCATCTGTTTACATTAAGACAAGCAATCAATTTTTACAGGCTGTCATAAAACAGAAAGATTTTTCTACTGACATAGAAAAAAATTCAATTTCCCTCAGCTTTTCCCCCCTCCTCTTTTATAGCAGCTTGAAACTATGCAGAAATCAAGTCCATAACCCTGATGGAATAAAAATACTCTGGATTAAATGCTAAGACCTTCAGACGTGAAATGGCAATACATTTAAGCTCCTGCTCTTACATATGGGCAAAACTGATTTCACTGTCTTCCAACAACAATTTACTGAAAAAGTTCAAATTAGGTAATTCAAATGTATTATGGTCAATATGGCTTTCACATTAAACACAATCCACACTTCCACACGAACGTTTATAAATTTCAATTCTGTTGAACTAAATGCCCGAAGCCTCTTTTGAAACTAATATTGAAAGCTTTGGGTAGCCCTCTCTTTTTACACGTTAAGGTTTCAAAACTAGTTTGCCTTTGGGGATCACTTTGAAACCACTCTGATTGCTATTTATTATTGCTATTGAGCCAGTGATTGCACCTTCTTCCTTTAGTTATGACTGTTCAATAGCTTCTATCTTATATTTGTTTTAGCACAGCAGTCTGTTACCAACCACAGTTGCAATAAAATTTCTTAGTCTTTTAAGAGCTCTAGCCTGTATTAGATTGTTATCTAATTAATTGGAGGTAGCTGACTGATCACCCAGTAGCATGCACGTGAAGAGTTGAGAGCTGAAAAGCAATGGAGTATGTAACAAGCCAATATATAAAGAAGCATTACATGCAAAAATGCTAAATTTAATCCTGTCTATATCTGATCTCTTCCATTCTTTCAAGTTCTGCACATGGCCTGCAGAAAAATAAAATCATTATCCTTGGTCTTGAGAAGATGTCTAGCAAACACACAGGAACACAAGCAGTGAAAAAAGTTGGCTGAGACAAATATTTATTGCAACCGCCCCCTGCCAGTTGGACAGCAATAATATGCTGAAGAAAATCGAAAGTGAAATTTATTGGGAAAAATGGTAACAGATTTCAAATGTGTCACAGGTTCAGAGAAGGAATTTTGGAGGATTACATTTTTGTCATATTGAGGAAATGAAACTTCATGTATCACGGTGATCTGTATGAATCCCTTCATTTAAATGACTTCACAAAATGCCCCGTGTAATCCCTCAGGTGAACCAGCTAGCCAAAGCTTTCCACAAAGATTCTACAAACAGGAGTCTATAATAAGGGTCAGAAAGTGACTTTGGAACCCTTTTCATTTCAGAGAGGCAAAGCTTCTATTCAACTACTTCACTGAGATCTTAGGGTTTGATATCTATTTCATGTACATCTAGTCAATTCTCACCGTATGTCCTTCAACATTTAAGATCATGACCTCAAATTACCATTGAATTTGTCTGTTAAACATCTGTTAATTGTCCTTCTGGCTGGCCAACTAAGAGATTCAAATATCCACTCTACGTATCTTGTTGAAAGTGTCTATTCCTTGTGCTATAGCTGCAACAGCTAACTACAAAATTTACACTGAAGTGTTCCATCAAACTCTTGCTGAATTGCACGGGTAAAAGACCTGCTTTGCTGAATATTTGAGATGATTTAAAGAAACAAAAGGATTATCAGAAAAACATAAGGCAAAACTTGAGGAAAATTCACATCAGTCACCAAGGTCACAGAAGTCAGTAAAATACTTAGGGTCAATGTTTAGGATTTTTAGCCCTTCTTTAATGGTAGAATTATTTTCTTTTCTTTAAAGAATATTGCACCTGGTTTCCCCCCAAGGACATGGGGAAATTACTTGCATTCAACAGGTAGGTAGGTAGGGACGTAGAGAGGTAGGTTGGTAGGTAGGTAGGTAGGTAGGTAGGTAGGTAGGTAGGTAGGTGGGTGGGTAGGTGGGTAGGTGGGTAGGTGGGTAGGTGGGTAGGTGGGTAGGTAGGGATGTAGAGAGGTAGGTTGGTAGGTAGGTAGGTAGGTAGGTAAGTAGGTAGGTGGGTGGGTAGGTGGGTAGGTGGGTAGGTAGGGACGTAGAGAGGTAGGTTGGTAGGTAGGTAGGTAGGTAGGTAAGTAGGTAGGTGGGTGGGTAGGTGGGTAGGTGGGTAGGTAGGGACGTAGAGAGGTAGGTTGGTAGGTAGGTAGGTAGGTAGGTAAGTAGGTAGGTGGGTGGGTAGGTGGGTAGGTGGGTAGGTAGGGACGTAGAGAGGTAGGTTGGTAGGTAGGTAGGTAGGTAGGTAAGTAGGTAGGTGGGTGGGTAGGTGGGTAGGTAGGGACGTAGAGAGGTAGGTGGGTAGGGAGGGAGGGAGGGAGGGCAGACGGGAGGACTTTTTCACCAGAGCCCATTAAATTCTGTAGACCGCTTTCGATTTAACCCAAGAGCCAGGTTTGTTTGTCTGTGGGGAAGCCTTGAAAAACCCTGGCACCTGGACCAGGACAGCTATTTTCTCTGCCATTCTCTGATCCCAGAAAAGAGAAGCAGACCTAGCCTGGCAGTGAGGAGCTCTATTGCACAGATGGATGGCTCCAAACAGCAAGAGAAGTTGAAAGAAGAGAGTTCTCTTGCTGTTTTCTTGAGAGAGGTGGCAAGTGCTCTACAAGTCGGTTATGTGCTAAATGTCAACCAAATGAGGCATGAACAGCAAACGTCACTGGCAAGAGCCAAACGCCAGGACCTTGCAACAGTGCTGAGCTCTGGCTGGCCCCTGCAGAGGGGGAAGCGATCCCCCTTTCTAAGGGTATAAGGACAAAGGTGCTCACAGAAAATAAACTAGGGGAAGAGATGAGATGTCCCCTGTGCTGCAGAAGAACGACAGGAAAATTCATCAAGGAGCACTGCAGTTTCTTGCACGAAGTGAGAAGGCAAGCCAGCCCCAAAGGTCTGCTGGGCAGGAGCCTGGCCCACGGTGGATCACTGCGCTGGCTCTGCTGCACTCTGTGCTCAGCTTTCGGGGGAGCTTCCCACGGGGCAGAGCAGAGCCAGCGCAGTCACTGCTCTGCCCACCTACAGGTACTGGTTCCTAGGGCACACTGCTAGCAGAGCTCAACTCAGTCACCATTTTGTTAACCCATTTTGTTAACCCTTTTGTTTTTCCTAGACACAACCCGTTTTTCTCGAAAAAAGCTTCACGATCACAGTGGCCTGTGCCAGGAGCACGCACGTACTTTATGAGGATGTTGTTGCATTAGTCAGGTGGGGGAAAAACCAATTTGTTCTGAGATGAGTAGCCGTCTACAGAGGTGCTCTGCAGCCTGGCAGACCAGCAAGCGGGTTGAACACCCCGGCACCCCGGGCTGGCGAGAGCAGCCTGGCAAGTGCCAAACTGAAGAAACCTCAGACAGAAACCTGTCACACCCCAGATGGAACCGGCTTCCTTCGCAGCTGACAGAGTGGATGGTTTTCCTCAAATACCTACAGCTTTTTTGCTTTCACTGGGTTGAAAACACATTCCGCAAATATCTGTATTTTGTTAGTGCTTGATCACATACCAATGGGCAGTTCTGGCGGCGGCGGGCTGGGGAGGCAAACGCTGGTGCCCGTTCCCGCTGCAGAACGCCCGCCGAGGCGCGGCGGTAACTCCCGGTAGGAAACACCGCGCCGCGGCGGCAGCTCCAGGGAGCGGCTGCCCTCGCACTGCCGCGCCGCGGGATGTTCCTCTTCTCACGACCCGAAGTTTTACCCAAGAGCTGCCCGAGCAAAACCGCGGCAGCCGCAGCGCCCCCTCCCCTCCCCCCAGAGCCCCGTCCCCCGGCGGTCCCGCACGGGCGGGAGGGGGCGGCGCTGGTCCCGGCGGGGAGCCCCGCACCCGCGGTGGGGTTTCTCTGTAACAGCTTCCGCCTGGCCCTGGCAGCTCCGGGTACCGGGTACGGGCAGGCGGCGAACTGTGCATGTACGGCAGTTTTGCAAACGTTTGCGGGCGGGGATGCTGCGGCAGAGTCCCGTGTTTCACACTTCCCCGGCGGCGGGGCGGTGATGCAGAAGCGCTGCTCCGTAAGGACCCGGCGCTGTAACGATCACGAATTCCTTCGTCTCCGGCCGGTGCCCTCCGCCCTCTCCCGCCGGGGCTCCGCCGCCCGCCCCCGCGGCTGCCGCAGGCGGTGTGCGAGCCGGGCCGCCCCCGCTCAGCTCAGCCGGGCCGGAGCAGCGCGGCCCCCGGGCTCGGCGGCGCAGGGGCGGCAGGAGCGGGCGGGGGCCGGGAGCCGCCATCCCCAGCGAGGCGGGACGCGGCGGGCGGCAAGTACGGGCGGGGGGGCCGGGGCGGCGGGGGTGTGTGCGCCGGGGGGCAATACATCGCCGCGGCGGAGGCAGCGGAGCGACGGCGGTGCCCCTCGCCGCGGCTACGCGAGGCGGCCCCGGGCGCGGCAGGTGAGCGGGGCCGGTTGGCGCGGGTGGCGGAGCCCCCCCCTCCCCGGCCGCGGAGCCCCCGGTGCCGCCGTTCCGCGGGGGCCTCCTGCTGGCCCGCGGGGCACCGCGCCGCGCTCGCGGTGGGCTTTTTCCGGGGAGCTGGGGGGGGGTTGCTGTGCCCGCCCCGGTGAGCAGTGGCAGAAGCCCCCGGCCGTGTTCGGTTTTTCCAGTTCCGAGCGTCGGGTGGCTCTGGAAGGCAGCAGCGCGTAGCGGCCGCAGCCGAGCAGTGCCGTCCCTCGGCGGAATTCCGTTGTAGCCCGAAACGAGAAAGTTGTTTTCTGTGCTTGTCTGTTTTGTTGGTTGGTTGTGGTTGTTGGTTGGTCAGTTGTTTTTTTTTCCCTTTGGAGGGGATGGTCAAAACCTCGGGCTGATTCCAGACTCTTGCCCAGCAGGCTCGAGCATTAACTCCGTGTTAAGTTAAGTAACAGCCCGTGCACCCCGCGAGGTGCCTGTCCCTCCCAGATAAGGTGAATGCGCTGGGAGGGTGGTTAACCTTCACGGCAGAAACCAAGGGGTGGGAGTGCTGGCGCTTTACAGTGGCAGTCACCCTCCCGTCTTCTCCTTCCTTCTCCCTGCTTGGATGTATGTGGGTATGGAGATCTTCTGCGCCGTCTACTTTGACAAAGGTCATTGATTTCTCCTCCGCTGCACTAGCTCTGTGGCATCTGCGTTGGGAGCTGGAAAGATGAGAACCGTGTGAGGCTGGGTCCCAGCTGAAATGCTTTGTGGCAAATGAGTTATTTTCATGACTGTAGTGGCCGAATGGAAATTCTGTGAAGGCTTTAGCTGTGCGTAGCATCACTCCCCTTCTCCCCCATCTTCTCTGCCGATGGAGTTATGCTGGTTGCTGTGGCCAGGACTCTTGCTGTTTCTTACCTCTAGGTGCTGATCTATGCCAGGAGCATGCTGACCTTCTCTGAGGTCCTTCTCCGAGGTCCTCTGGCCTCAGCCCAGAGGAGCTGCCTCTGTCCTTCTTAGCCCTCCGCCTGATACTGTCCAGTGGGGCTACGACCTGATTGTGAGGGTACAACGCTATATAAGCTTGTCGGTGTGACGGAGCAAACCAAACTCTTGCCAGCATGGTCCCAGGCTGCACCCACTTCAGCCCGTACTCAGTTATGACTTTGAACTTTTTCAGGTAGGATAAAAGTATTTTGCTTCAATGAAAACTTAGATTCTGTATTTCAGACCAAGCAGTGAAATTCATGGTCACTGGCACAGCTGCCAAGTTAGGAAATACAAAGCCCTGGCAAACAAGATTTTGAAGAGAGAGTTTAGTTTTGGACATGAAAACATAATTTACAGTGAGATTACGTTGTCACAAATATTCTTTTGGTTCCTGCTAACTTAAGGAGGAGTCGTGTGTAGAGGTGGACAGAGTTAGGTCTGTGGCGATCTCATCTCATGCCCTAAAATGCAACCTCACTGGTATCTGGAAGCGTGACCCAGATGCTGTGTCTGTTAGCGACAAAGCAGGCTCTCTGGGAGGGAGAACACACAGATTTTTGGCAGAGCGGAGTGTAGATGACTAAGTGCAATTACATATGTTGAAATATGGAAGTGAGGAAAGGTGGTGTGGAGTATCCAGGGATGGTTTTCAAATGACTTGCGTGGTCATGTTTCCAGGCCCAGAGGCTTGGAAAGGGTCAATGCACATCCATCGGGAAGCTGGAAAAGCAGGTTTAGGAGCAAGACCAAGGTGTATATGTATGCCCATGTAATATAGGTGTTCTGGAAAACATTCTTTGAATCTGGAACTTGCCTATTTACTTATCATGCTTTCTCCACTCGGTCCCAAGAAAACATGCTGAGACTTTGACTTGGATGCATTGGTCGTTGGAGGGCTCTGATGGGTACCTGAGGCAGTCCTCTTATTTATTCTGTCTAAACAGTAGTGCAACAGTGATACTGTCAAACCGATAACCTGCATCTTGCATGTGAGGTGGTGCAGAAAGCTGCCTGTGCTGTGAGGAACACCGCAGAATGCCTTGGAATGGAGAACAGCAGAAAGCACCTTCAGCCTGGGGAGTTGTGTCAAGCTCTGCTCCAGCATACAGTACCTTTCATAGAAGTATTTATAGCGAAATACTTGTAATAAAACAGCAAAAACAAGGATGAGATTTTAACTGGCACTGGGGACAACTGATGCAAAATAATTCATATGAAAGGAAAAAAAAAGGCCTCTAAAAAATTAGCTGCCTCACTGTATATAATCATCAGAGACAACTTGTTGCTGGAGGCTTGGTTCTGTGTAGCGTGTCGCTCTTGCTTTATTTTGTTGCTTTTTGTATAAGGCATGTGAATGCTGTCATCTGAATTGTTTACATGAGACATATTCTTTCCTGTGCTCAGGTCTCTAGAGCCATCCTCAGTGTGGTGATCAGTGTTGTACTTCTTGTCCAGTGGACGTCATTGTGAAAGATGAGGGATGAGTCACTTCCCTCGTGGGCAGCGATGACTAACTGCTGCTCCTTTGGGAGCGATGACGTGGTGAAGCTACCACACCAGTCGTTAGGCACACGGGGAATCATCACCTCAAAGCAGCTCTCTGCTGACTAGATGGTGTAAAAATACTTATTGACATGGTTAAAGGGTTTTACAGCTCATAAGAAGGTAATAAGAAACTGAACAAGTATTTAGTTTTCCAGCAGTTTTCACAAAATTGTGGTTTCTGAAATGTAAATCGCAAGAGATTTGTATACGTTTCAAAACTTGTCTTATAAGAGTTATTAGGATTAAGCTATGAAAACAAGTGCTTATATGAGATTTTCTTAACGAACAAGGCATAAGTAATCAAATTCATTTATGTGCAATTTCTTTTAATGTACATGTCTTAAAGTTGCTTAGAAACCTCTTTATTAACAACACTGTGTAGTAGAGAGTCAGAATTGGGGCTGGATACAACTGTTTGGTTTTGGGTTTTTTTTTTTTGTCTTGTAGAAGTTCTGAGAATAACATGAAATACTTTGATGTGAAGGGTAGCAGAGACTATGTAAATATCTTAAAGAAAAAGTACAGAGAGACTGTAATTCAGATGAGACTCCTACTTTTGCAATAACAATTCCCGTCAAATTGTATTTGAAGCTCTGCTTTAAACCGATGGTGGATCTAAGCTTGTTTCAAAAAGGCAATGTCATGGGTGTAAAGGTGTCGTACTGTTCTTTCCCGGTCCTCAGTCATGCCAGTGGTCCTGATCCTGATTATACGGGACTCCTTCCCAAAATTTTGAGAAGTGTTGGCTCAACAAAAGAAAATTTTTAAAATGGAAATACTCTAGTTCTGAGTAAATTTTTGTAATTACCAATCCAGGATCAAATTTTGGATTGAGGAAGAGACCAGTGTAGTGGTTCATGTCCGTAGCTGGGATTCAGGAAACCCAAATCCGAGACCAGGACAGTCAGACAGGTTTCGCAGAATAGTTTTAGTTGTTACTGCTGCATTTCTATGAAAAACTGATGTTTCAGGAAGGGAATAAATGTGTGCCATTTACTGTGTATAAATATGGATGGCAATGACAAAAAGAATGGTTTTCATCTTCCTGTCCTTTAGTACTTTGTTAGCAGCATTCAGATTTCAGGCTGGTCATTATCTCGGTGGTTTGATCTTGAGAGACAGCGGTTATCAATAGGGGGCAATTCTCCTGCCACAGAAATCTCTTCCTGATTGAAGCCCATGACAAAACTCCCATCAACTTCAAAGGAGGAGGATTTCAAGCACAGCAACCTGAATGCATCTGAAATCCACTGTTGGGCAGTTTTGAAAGGTCAAGGTTTTGTCAAAGATTAGTAAGGAAGAGAAAAAGACTGAGAGCAAACCGTGACCAGCATAAAGGAAAGAGGAAGCTGACAACTAAGTTCACAGTTCATTGCTAAATCTGTGTTTATTAAAGAAGCTGATTTTTGTGAAACCTGACACAGGCATTCAGCTGGCTCAGGTATTTCTGCCTAAAGTGAGAGTGGGATTATTTCTCCTCTGGTTTGATGTTATGGGAACAAACGGCTAAGGCTTCATTGTCGCCAGCAGTATCTGTAGCGCTGTTGTGGCTGTTTACTTAACTGGCATGTTCTGCAGAGAGAAGCCAGCACTTCCCAGCAGCACCTGCTCAAGTTTTTAACTTAAATATCTCGTAACTTCCAGTCTCCATGTGTTGCTCACCTGTGTTATAAAGGAAGTAGTCTTCAGCAAAAAGTGCTTAAAATTTATTTTAAAATAAAAATATTTTAAAACCTTTTGCAAAGGAGAGACTAAATGAGAAATGGAAGTTTAGAGATGCTGACATGAGGTTAGTGCTTGCTCGGTATATACATGAGTTGCATTTATAGCCTTGATATTTAAATCTAGTCTCTAAAATTCAGTGACATCTTATACGCTGACTTCAGTGTTCAACAACAGAAAAAATAACCCCCCAAAAGGTCAGTTTTGCCCCTCTTTTCCATAGTGGGCTAAACCCAAACCCCATCAGGTTTAGGAAGTTTGGGAAGTTTAAGGGATTTCTTCTG
The DNA here is from genome assembly GCF_015220075.1 of Falco rusticolus. Classification (NCBI taxonomy): domain Eukaryota; kingdom Metazoa; phylum Chordata; class Aves; order Falconiformes; family Falconidae; genus Falco; species Falco rusticolus. Next base: position 112,035,300 of record NC_051190.1, on the reverse strand, counting down.
TTAAGGGAGCATAACTTCCTTCATAAAGCCATAAATGAGCTCATTAAATAAATGTCTGCCTTGCAAGTCTCTAGGGAGCGTATAAGCAGCTCGAGGCATGCCCTCTTGGTGGACGAGATGGGAACTGGCCTGAGTGACAGGTCTCAGGGAGGCGCGCTTTTTTTTTTTTTTTTTTTTCCGGGGGAGGGGGAGTGGAGCTGCGGTGGGGGCAGCTGGGGGGGCTGGGGTGAGGGCTGGGATGGAGCGTGAGCTTCGAACTGCTGAAGAACCCGTTCGTTACTCTATCAGGGCCTAATAAGTTAGGTCTTGGCAGAGGGTTGGTGGTTAAACCAGCTAAACAGAAGCACCGTGCTGCTCGTGGTAGCTTCTCCGGCTTGTGTTATTGCCCACTGGCTCACACATCACAGCTGAGAAATAATTGCAGAGCAACAGGTATGCTGAGGCTGCGCTTGTACTGTTCATGTCTTCACCATCAAAACAAGCAAAACGGAACCCTAAAAGCAGACTTTGGGTTTGTAACTACTTGTGCAAGAGCAGACTTGCATCGCTATTTTCCTTATTGCTTCCCTTTCTGTTACTTCTCAGTTTCTTGTTTGTAAATCGGCCTGGAACAGAGGAGTAAACGGGGCACGGCATGGGCACAGCAGCACATCAGCAAGGCTCCTTCTCCCTGAATTGTGTCGCTCAAAGGTTATTCGTTGATTTTAATGTTTGGCAGTAAAGTACTTTGAGCCTTATGAGGGCATGAAGTGACTGCAGTCTGTACAGTGATGAAGACGTTCCTCTGAGAAGCTCAATTGGGATGCTGGTGTGCAGTTTAATTAATCTGTGGCTTGGACCCGATTCAGCAAAGTACTTTGATTTGAGCAGGTGCTTAATTTTGTCATGACAAATAGTAACATACCTCACGTTCCCACGTGCTTTCCCAAGCAGAACTCTGTACTGACATGGTTTAAGAAACTACGTGGAGAGAAGTTAGGAAAGCTTTATGTAGTGAAAGAAGATGAAGGATTTAAAGTAAACGTGTATACTGGAGCAAAATCTGTCATCAGTGTCATGCATTTGCACCACAGAAAAAAAATACCTTTCCACAGAATATCTGTCACAGGTGCATATTTCTAGGATATAATTTTAAATGTGAGCTTATAGCCTGCAAGTGAACTGGCTTTAAACATTAGATATTGCTAGCTATTACACAGCAGAAAGGAGGGTTTGGGCTGCTGATAGGATTTATTTCTCCTTTGAGGAAAATGCTGGGTATAGGGGATATAGAACCATGCCTGCTCCCCTCTCCCCATACTGCACATCTGGTTCTGTTTTCTGAGGGAAGGAGGAAAGAGGTAACAAAAGTGTTGTAAACTTCGGCCTTTCTGAAGCTGCTCAGTTTCCATTTTCAGCTGGCTGAGAAGTAATACTGTCCCAAAACCTAATTTCCATCTACAGTACAATTTGACTGAGAGTCAAGTACAGATTTATGTTGATAGAAGAAGAAAATATAAAGCTGATTTCGATTCAGATAATCATGAATTTGAGAAGTATGGCTTGGGTTAGCATGTTCTCAGATTTAAAGAAGCAGTTTGCAGAGTGTCCCTAATGGCCAAGTTACTGCTAACTACTGATTTGTAATGTTACTTCTCCCACTTTGCCTCCAGGTGTTAATGCCTGTTCTAAGCAATAAGGAAAACCATACATCCTGGCCAGGTTGTGCTTCCTAAGATAGGTAGCATCATGTGGAAATCATGAAAAATAAAACACAAATTATGAAAGGACTGATGTGAGGAAGAACTCACCTTCCCATTCCCACAGCTGCAGCAAAGACTGACTTGCATCAAATATATGCTGAAAATAAGTAAGGAAAGACTAGCATGTGACCTATGCAACACAGGAGGGGGAAAAGAGCCCAAACCCCCATGCTGCTTTTGGTGGGGTTTCGTCTCAAATGTAAACTGGCAGTAGTAAATTCCATTAATGAGATAGTAATTAAATTCTTAGTGTTCCAAACATAGTATGTGTATTTTCTGTGTGATTAATATATTTTAAACACTGTAATTGCTCTGTCCTATGAAAATGTGAATTTCCAGGAATTTATATTTTGGGCTTATTAATTTCAGAGCCAGGACTTAAGCTGTCTGTAGAGTCACCAGAATTTGGAATCACGTGAAGTTTTGCTTCCAGAGTGCAAAATAGGGTTATTCTGTTGAATTACCCTTTAAATATGTTTCCAATAGATGGCACTTCTCTGTTACCTTGAGACTTGCGTGTGAACTGAACTCTTATCATAAAAGGTATCTTAGCGTTTTCAATGAGGTTGGTACTAATCCCCAAGGATGGCATCAAAAAGGAGCATGGCACTAGTCACTGGGATGTGGTGTTTCTACACTGGGATGTAGAAACAGTAATAATACGAGCTCTGTCCCAGAGAACTCGCGGTTTACATAAACCAAAGGATTTGTTTCAGTTTAGGACTGACTGTGTACAGAGATAATCGGTAATCGGTTGCCAGTGACGCGAAGATTTATAATCCTGGCAATAACGAATGATTTTTGAAGGCTCTGGTCAGAGTCAGCTCCTTGCTGGTGTCCTGGCAGTGAAGCAGCGGTGCCAGGCAGGAGAGAAAGTATGGAGCTAAAATTGAGGCAGAACAGATGAATTAGCCTAAATGAAAGGACTGCAGGGGAAAAAATAGAGTGTGAAAGGGAGAATGTAAATTTTAATGTGCCATTAATATTTTATTAAAATGCTTTGCTGGGTATTGTTAGTTCCTCTTTTTGTACATGCTGTCAAAGTGGAATAAAAATATATTTTTAAAAATCTATTTAATATTTATGTTAACTACCAGCGTTCATTCAAACACCAAATTACCATGTAACTTACTTATTAGAAAATTAAGCAGTAAAATGCAGATTTTTTACCTCTGGAATAATTGCAAGGAACCATTGAAAGAATCTGCTGCCAGTGATTTCTGAGAGGGTGTTTGGCCATGGTTTTGATTAGTAAATACATCTGGAAGTGTGATCTGTGTCTTCATAAACAGCCTTTTATCTCTGTCCTCAGGGTTTTTTCTTACCATTTCCCTCTGGTCAGAACTAAATTCGAAACTTCGTTGTTGTCCATCCTTCAGTGTAAAGGGGAGTGAGGGGAGAAGGGCTCTGTACTATCACGGGACAAGACTTGCTTTGAAATTCAGGGGCTTTTTTTCATATTTTGCAGACAAGATCCTGGTTCCAGGGCAGTACTACATGCCATCGGATCAATGGTTATTTGGTGGTCACATCAGATTCATGACACGGCGAACAGGGATTCGGCTGAACCTCTTCTCTGTGGCCTTCGTCCAGTCCCCCAAACCGAGCTGAACTTCTGGAAAGCAAGAAAAGACAATCTTTTATATAAAAATAAGTAAGTGATTTTGTGTATTATTGTAAACACCAAGGAGAATTTTCTTTTGGTTTGCCTTTCCTCATGTACTCTGAAAAATGAGATGCAATTTTTTTTGTTGTTGTTGTTTTATTTTTGCAGATAGCTCAGTGGTTTCCCAAAGTAATCAGACGTAGTGTGAATTCCAAATTAAAACAGAGTTAAACATTAGAGGACAGTAAAAAGTCAGTGATGAAGGCTACGTAACTGTAAGGAATTCTGTTGTTCTTGTCCATTTCTTCTGAATTTCTTCCCTTGACATTTCTGAAACTGTGGAGAAAATGAGGTTGTGAACAAACTTTGTTTGGGAAATTATTTCCAAATTTGGCTATGAAACTGATGCTGTTTAATGATAATAATCATCGCTTCTTATAAACGAAACAGCTCTTTTTAATTGGAAAAGATACGCAAGGGGATTTACCTTCCAAATACATGTTACTGGGATCTGAGTTTAATCCTTTATTTCTTCTGTGCTTGTTATTAGTGACGCTGCGATGTCAGGTAAGTGGACGTTATGAAGAGCCCAGTTTACTCCCCACAGAAAGCTTTTGGGGCCTTTTCGTGGATTTCAGCTGGCATGGATAAGCCTTTATCTGCTGGTAGACTCAAGACATATTTATTCATTAATTCTCTGAGTGTAATTGTAAGTTGCTCGAGTTCTCCCTTCTACTCTTTTGACAGGTGACCGTGATCTTTAATTGCTTTCTTTCTCCTCTGTTAAATTATAGCTTCGGAGTCCTGTTGTTCAGAAAATGATTAAGATCTGAAAAGCCAAAGAAAGCAGCTATTATCCTGCTTCTCAGGACATTTTCAAGGAAGTAGAAGATGGTAAGGGTAGAGTGAATGAGGTATATATTTTGTCTGTGCTTATATGTGTATGTTACAGAATAATCTATAATTTGTCTTGACATAACAGTGTGAGTCATGATGGTGAGATATATCAGGGCTGCAAGAGCATACACATACTAAATCAAGCTCCTTTGTGTGCTCAGCTGGTTCACTCTTTGTAGTTTGTTTTTGGGGGGTTTTTTGGTTGGTTTTTTTTTGGTAAACTTTATGTGGATACTTTTCCTGTCATAAAAATAGGTGAGAGATACAGCAGTAGTAAAATCAATTAATACGTGCGTTTTTTCAGCATAGTTTTTGATTCTTTAGCTGCAGTAAATCTGTAGATAGATAAATTCTACTACTAAAAGAAATTAAATAAGGCAGTTAGCAATAAAGAAATACTTAGCCAATATACTACTTTGTGTATTAAATTAAACTTTAATGGAATATAATAAATTGCCAACTTCTATAATGTTATTCAGTTTTAGGAGATACTAGCTCTGCAAACAGCTTATACTCACAAGTATTGTCTTGCCTATTTTACTTATGATTAAAGATCACTGTTAAAGTTTTGAGATAAAACCTTAAAATACTCACACACGGACATATTTTATTTATTTATTTTTAATTCCAGTGTTAACATTTTTGTTTCTTGATGGAGGTGATAGTTTTGTATTAGTGAACTAAAATATATTTAAATTTTTTCTGTTGACGTATGACTAGAAGAAAGGATTGAAATGCTGTAGTTCATCAGGTGCCTCTCTTTAGTAAATAAACTGCAGTGAAAGTACACAAATTTTCAGGTCTCTTCTGAACTTTTGAGGCCAGAGATGTGTGAAGTACCTACTAGGCAAGGGAAAGACATTATTCAGCAGGATCTTGCCACCTGCAGAGGCTAGCATTGGTCTACAACTTTGATTTTAATAAAAGTTTTGAGCAGTGAAAGAGCAGACTTCATCTGTGTTGAGCAGAGACCAAAATGCTTGTATGTGTCGGAATCCTTCCCAGGTCATCCTGTGCCAGCCCAGAGCCTGCCTGTTGTCCCTTCTGCTGAAGGGAAAAACAGCACAAGCTTCTGCAGTCTGTGAAAAGAAATAAGTTGTCGGTGTTTGTTAAGCATCCAGCCTGAAGCAAACGTGGAGTCCTCTTGCTCTTTGACGAAAAACGCCAAGCTGCTGAGCACAGCATTGGGAGGTGCAGCGGAGCACACAGCCCTTTCCAGAACGTCAAGATGCTCTGGCCTCTTGGTGCGGACTAGTCACGGGTATTAACTGAGCATCGTTCGACCTCCTGTGATCGGTCCTGGCCTGTCCAACGTGCACTCTCTTCCAACCGATTGTAGGCTTCAGACTTTCATTCCAAGGTAAAATTTCAAATTCCCATGACCTAGGCAACTGCAGTGGTTCCTGCTTCCTCTTGGTCTGGTTGGCAGCGGTGAGAGCAACAGCAGACTGGTCAGAGGAAGGTTAACGAGCAGAAGTGGAATGGGAACCATCAGAGCTGTTTGATGAGCCTCTGTGCAGTTTCATGAGCAATCTTTGGCTGTAACATGCCACTAAAACCTACATACCTTTCTCTTTTAAATACATAACGGATAACTGCATTCCTCATTGAGGTTAGTTTGGAAATTTCCATCTCTTACGATGTAGTATTTTTTCACTTTTATATTTTTACAGCACTTGTAGAAGCCTAAGATACTGATCTGTACCTGAGGCCACTGGAAAAATACAGTCAGCTCGTACGGGAGATGGAATTCCCTAAGATCCATAATTTAATCCTATCTTTATTTCACACCCTCTAACTGATGTGGAGCCACTCCGAGTTCTGCAGCACACCTGTGTGAATGGTGTAGGTGTTCTGCCGCAGGAGTTTTGCAATCTGCTTATTGACCAGGTAGCTTTCACAGGTAAGGGCAGCAAACCATGTAAGTACCTGATAAATAAATGTTACTTGATATACAGTACATCAATAACAAAGACATGGATTTAGTCTGTAGTTGTCTAATAATCACCATAATTATATTACCGATACTTTCGACCAGTATTAGATTATTAAATTGGAATTTTAGCTGTATAAATTAGTAAGTTTATACAGTATAGTATAAATACTGTGTTGTAGGGATGAAACACTTTCTCATCTAGTGAAGGAGAAATATTCTTCGGAAGCCACGTAACCTTTTCAGGTCATTTTGTTGCTCCTTATCCCCTTCCTGTTGGTGTAAGTTTACTGTGTCTTGTCTTTTGCATTTCTTGGTAGGTATTTCCTTTCGTGAATTGCAAAATGCTGGTCAGAGCTACACAAATGAAGAAAACAGGGGTTTGCAAACCAGCTGTGAACGAGCCACCTTGATGCATTTTCTGTCACCAGTAGCTTTCCCCATGCTTCTACCGAAACCCACTGTTTTGGGGGGAGTATGACAACGTAAATGTTGGCAAGCAAGCTTGTTCTGTAGGATTCACTGTTCTAGAGGCGGTCCCTGTTGGTCAAGAAACAGGAGAGAATTCCCTTTGAAGCCAGCTTGTTGGACTTTCTACATGGTCATCAGGCTCTGCCTAGGAGCCCTGCTGGAGGGGACAGGTGTCACCTGTCACCAGGGCCACCTGAGCCGGCAGCGAGCGCAGAGACCCCGTTCCCTTCTGCAAGAAACAGCTGATGGGTCACGCTGGCCAAGTCGGAGGAGGCTCGGCAGGGCTTGTCGCTGGACACAAGTCCCCTGAGAGCACCTGCGGGAGTGAACCGCTTCCTCTGTTACAGGCTTACAGCAGTGTTGAAGTGGTGAGTGGGTATAGGGTACTCACTTTTTCATATGGGTTGTTTGTTTGTTTTTTTCAGGGGGGGGAAAAATGCTGTGAACATCTGGTGCGCTGGAGGAATCCTCTCTGGCAGGATGGGAACTGGATGCTTAGATCTGTGCTTAGGTTTCCCTATATTTGTGCTTAGAAGTGCTTAGTATTTGCTTTGGAAGGGAAGCTGATCTGCAGAAATCTTGTTTCCCGTGTCCCACAGCACTATGCTATCAGGTCTCTGTTTATTTTTACTTTCTCAAACGTCTGTTATATAGGGCAAGGCCCCTTTGGCGCTTCTTCGACTTTGCACCATCTCCTTCCTTCTATGTTTAACCTGGACATTAATAGCAGGCTAACATAAATTTTCATTGAAAATGATCTGAATGCCTGGCAATTAGTGCTGTCCCTTAGGCAACTACTGATGAGTGACAGAGCCTGTGCATTCTGAATCTCGCCCAAACAAGCAGGTTTTGAAGCGATGCCAAAAGGTTTGGATGGAGCCATATAAAATGCTTAGTTTGTAAGGTGGGGAGGAAGAGAGGGCAAGAAGTACTTAGGAGGGGTGGCAGTGGGAAGCCTAAAAGAATATGGGGAGGGGGCATGGAAGTGGCAAATAAAATGAAAACTATGACCAGGAAATTTTCTTTATTTCCACCCACCCACCCTGCCAACCCTACTTGCATTAGGTTAATTAAAGACATTAACATCATGTGTCTGATGTGAATCTGCAATAAATTTAAGTTATACCAGTTTTGGATAAACTGATGAAGCAAGAAGAGCAAAAAAAACCAACCTATAGTCCTGTCCTCATCACTGCTGCCCCCACCCCATCTCACTACATGCAGTGTTATCCGTGGATCCTGGTTGTCTCTTTCATGTTATTCATGTGTCTGTCCAGAATTAGGTACACATGTGATCTAGGTTTTATTCTGGGTTTGGGGGAAGCCCTCTTCCACTAATTTACTAAATGAAAAGAGCTAGGGGGACTTGTGTTGCCACTTGTGAACATGCTGGCACAACATATGCTACGTGAGAATTAGTACCAAAGGCTACGGAGGTGTTATGGCAAACAGGGGAATAAATTTCAA